>NW_007731765.1:115015-125328 GCF_000696425.1 Galeopterus variegatus | reverse complement strand
GGGGGGGGGGCGGGGGGGGCGGGCTAAAAAAAAAAAAAAAAAAAAAAAAAAAAAAAAAAAAAAAAACAGGAAAGGAATTCTATATATGTAGAAAATGCTCTTTTCTTTATATCTTCCTACCTATTATATTATGGAAATAGGTTAATTATTAATTCCAGTTTTTAGTTTTGTGATGTTCACATTTCCAAAATGATCTGAGAATATGCTCTTGGAGGAAATTGTCAACTGGATCTTGATAGAGTGCTGGGCACTGGGTGAGCAATGGAGTGGAAAGGGAGGGCTTCCACAAGGAACCGAAGAAACACAGCTGGACCAGAAGTATCTCAGAATCCCCTGTATTATAGCAGTACAATGGAACACTGGTCTGGGATCCCCCAATCTCATGTACCTGCTGTTACCTCTTTAGTCCCCCCTCTTGTTACTTGGTCTTGTCAATTAAGTTTTTCAAATACAAATAATACTACAATAAGCATTTATCTATAGTATAATAATTGTTATAAAATAATAATCGTGCCTAACTTTTGCCAGTTTATATTTTATACTTGCTGTTATATGCAATACTGGATTGTCTGAGTAGACTGTGAATATACCTAGAGTAAAAGCAAATGAAGGGCACTCAGAGTCATGTGTTGGTGAAGAATTGTACACTTGGCATTTCAGAAGAGTTGTTAACATAGTCATGAAATTTTTGTTGGGCTTCCTTACACTTATTTTACAGTTTAGTGTTGGCATTATTAAATTATGTAAAAGAGAATACAGTGTCAGTTCCTAGGACATTTAACAGTCTTAACCGGGCTGTCTTTGCAAACATTTTATCAGCAGGACTATGTAGTAGAATTACATGATCTCTGGAGCCACAGAGCTCTGGCTTCAAGTCCTATCTCCACCAATTCCAAATTGCATAACCTTGGCAACGTTCCTCTTGATATGGGGAGCAACATTCTCAAATGTAAAATGGAGACTGTATAATCTACCCCCTAGGGTTCTTGTGATAGTTAAATGAAATAATGAATATAAAGTACTTGGTAAAGATCAGGGACTTGGTGCATGTTCATTTCCTTTCTGCTGATCATTACAATACTCTGTGGTCTGAGTGTTACCCTCCTCATTTTATAGAGGGAGATGGGGAGCATGGTCCCAAAGATGAAGAATTCTTTTTTTTTTTTTTTTGACTGGTAAGGAGATCACAACCCTCGGCACGGTCTTGTCTGCACCACACTCAGCCAGTGAGCACACCGGCCACCCCTCTATAGGATCCGAACCCACGGCCTTGGCGCTACCAGCACTGCACTCTCCCGAGTGAGCCACGGGGAAGGCCCAAACGTGAATTCTAAACCTGCCTTGATCCAACCAAACCAGGGACATTGGATTCTCACCCCACCTTACTTGCCTTTTTCCTTGCCTTCTGTTGCTGTCAACTCTAATGACCTAGCCAAGGATTGATTCTTGGAAAGTTCTGGTGAGAATAAAGGCCTGGAATCCAAAAATCCTCCATTAACGGGGCTAATTCCTGGCATACTCCTCAATTTCTGCCTCTTACCCCCAGTCAACAATACAAAACATTTGCCTGCTGCTCACTCAGTCCATCACCTCCCAAATCTTTCTCTGGAGCACAACAACCTCATAAACAACTTGGACCAATTACCATACTACCATCTGTGGAGCACTGTAGCCTCTCCCAAGGTATACAGCCTTCAAGTCTTTAAAGCCATTCAGTGTTTTTAAAAGGAGAACACTTTCTGGGCCGGCCCGGTGGCGCACTGCTACAGTGCGCCGCTTGAGAAGCGCGGCGGCGCTCCCGCCGAGGGTTCGGATCCCACATACAGACCGGTTCCCGCTCACTGGCTGAGCGAGGTGTGGGGGCAACACCGAGGGTTGCAATCCCGTTGCCGGTCCCGGTCCGGTACGGGGGCGACACTGAGGGTTGCGATCCGTTGCCGGACACGGAAAAAAGACAAAATAAATAAATAAATCCCGTTGGCGCACTGCTACAGTGCGCCGCTTGAGAAGCGCGGCGGCGCTCCCGCCGAGGGTTCGGATCCCACATACAGACCGGTTCCCGCTCACTGGCTGAGCGAGGTGTGGGGGCAACACCGAGGGTTGCAATCCCGTTGCCGGTCCCGGTCCGGTACGGGGGCGACACTGAGGGTTGCGATCCGTTGCCGGACACGGAAAAAAGACAAAATAAATAAATAAATAAATAAAAGGAGAACACTTTCTACTTTTAAAAAATATTCCCTTTTCTTAAAAATATCCAAAAGATTCTCTTTGCAACAATAAGTCTTAGAGAGCATTTTTGTGAAATAATTTGTTTTCTGCTTTCAACTCTATCAATACCTCATGTCTACAGATTCAGAAAAGTATGGAAGGTAAATGTTAGACAAGGAACAGAGCTGAATGACAAATCCCAAGATTTTTCTAGAATTTTCCTTCCTGGGCCAAGCTTGCAGGCTTGGCCTCTTTTCTGTTAGGATGAGTTTTCTCCTGGAAGGAGAAATATATTTCTGTTAGCCCCTTTCATATCTGAATCCCTATAACATATACAGCCAAATCCCTAATGTTCTGGTCACTGATACCACATACCTGTTCTTTTGCTAACTTCCTTGGCAAGCTCCAGATCTCAATGGGCAGGTCTCTCTAGGGGAAGACTCAGAAGCCTAGAGGAAAATAACTTAAACATTAATATTGAAAAATAGAAAACAGAGAGAGAAAAGAACATAAAGATAAGTACAGAGTTTAATTATTATTGATAGCTGTTAAGAAATATAATATCATCAGTCCCCAGAAGTCTCCTTGGATGCCTTCCTAGTTACAATCCTGACCCTTCTCAATTTTTATGATAATCATCTCTTTGCTTTACTTTTTACTATGTATTAGTTTACTAGGGCTGCCACAGCAAATGATCACAAACTAGGTGATTTAAAACAATAGAATTTTTTTCTCTCTCAGATCTGGAGACTAGAAGTGTGAAATCAAGGTGTTGGCAGGCTCATACTGTCTCTGAAGGCCCTGGAGAAGAAAGCTTCCCTGCCCTTCCAAGCTTCTGGTGGCTCCTGACAATTGCTGGCATTCCTTAGCTGTGGACACATCACTGCAATTTCTCCCTCTTTTGTCCCATGGCGCTCTCCCTCTGTGTCTCGACATGGCCTTCTTATAAGGACACCAGTTTTTGCACTTAGTGCCCACCTTAATGCTGGATGACCTCATTTTAACTTAATAGCACCTTCAAAGACCCTATTCCCAAAACATTACATTTACAGATTTCAGGTGGACATTAATTTAGGGAGGACATTATTGAACCCAGTAGATACTCTCTTATCACTTAAGTATATATGCAATCCTAAACATTCTGGTTTCATTTTGTCTGTTTTTGAACTTTATAAAATAAAATTATACAGTGTGTATTCTTTTGCATCTGGTTTCTTTCACTCAAACTTATGGTTGTGATAAGTGACCATTGTATTACATGTAGCTAAGGTATGTTCATTTTCATTGTTATGTGATGTTCCCTTATATGAATATATCTTATTTATCAATTACACTCCTGATAAATATTTGGGTTTTTCAAGTTTGGGTTTATTATGAATATGTGCTCTATACATTCTTGTGCATGTCTCCAGGTATAGATATGCATGCATCTCTGTTGAATATACAAGCACCTGCAGCAGGCTAAATAATGGAACCTGTAAATGTTATCTTATTTGGGAAATCAGAGTCTTTGCAGGTATCATTAAGTTAAGGATCTTGAGATGAAGAGATTATCCTGGATTATGTGGATGGCCCTAAATGCAATCAATCACATGTCTTTATAAGAGAAAGACAGAGGGATATTTGATACAGACAGAAGAGGGAGATAAAACGTGACCATGGAGATAGAGATTGGAGTGATGTGACCATGAGTCAGGGAATTTCAGCAGCCACCAGCAGCTGGAAAAGTCAAGGGACTGATTCTCCCCTGGTCTCTGGAGGGGAGCCTTCGGTCACCTTGACTTTGGCCCTGTAATACTGATTTCTGACCTCTAGCCTCTTGAACTGTGAGAGAATAAATTTCTGTTGTGTAAAGGCCCCAAGCTTGTGATCATTTTTTACAGAAGCCATGGAAATTGATACCATACCGAAGAGTAGATTTGTCCAAGTATGGGTATGCGTGTTTTTAAATTTAGTGAGTAATGCTAAACAGTTTTCTTAAAACTGTTGTAGCAACAACACAACCACTTAAAATTGTTGTTAGCAGCTACCTAAAGCGGTTGTAGCACTTCACACCATCAATATAGAGAAGTTTCTAATTTTCTATGTCCTGAGAGCTGTCAGTAAAGGCTCAAAGATGCCACTAAGTTATTCTGTTCAGGTTGCAGAGATTTCAAACCAAAGACACCTGCTTGGCATTTCATCTACATCTTTCTGAGAGTATTATCTTTTGTGGGAGGAAGATTGCTAGTTGGATTAATGAGATTCATGGTATTAGACCTCTGAAAGGAGATGAGATATCCTGTCTGAAGGTAAAAATTAATAAATTCAGGAGAGATTCAGTTCACAGCATTTGGCCAAGATGGAAATTCAAAAATTTGGCTTCATTAATTTGGGAGGCAGAGTATGCTTCACCAACACAAAGGTGATCTCTAAATTACTGGGGCTCAGGTAGCCCACAACTTCCCCTCTTTTGGGTACATGAAAATGACTAGATATATATTTGGCAAAGAGCATCAAAGGATTCAGGAACAAATACCCAGTCAAGGAGAGGGCAGCTTACAAAATTAATGTCATGCATTGAGTTGGTTCAGAAGCCACCTATAATTTAGAAGATGCAAATAACCAGGTAGAAGTGTTAAAACCTCAGGGACAGAATCCCTTTACCCAGAAAAACAAAAACAAAATACCGTAGCAGGATGGGTACTTGGCAGGATGGCAAGATGACAATTGCAGGTGGTTTGGTCAACATATACCAGGGTAAAGGAAGGAAAGACAAGGGAAAGCTTTTTTTTTAAAAGAAGGATGATGCAAAATTCAATAGACACAGAGGTTCCATATGAGATTTGGGTCTGGGCTACAAAACACCAGAAGAACTAGGTGCACATGAGAGAAGCAAAAACATTTCAAGGCAGAAAAGGGACAAAATGAAACTGCCCAAAGACAAAGATTCAGGCTCTAGACAAGCAGTTGCTGACCAAGAAAAGCAGAGCAAGGATGGTGGTCGAAGGCAAGACAGTCAAGTATGTGGTTTGTCGGCTAGTAGCAAAAAGATGAAAGGTAAGTGTTGATGAGGTTGTGACAAAAGGTGATCCTTGCATACTGTTGTTGGGAATGGAAACTGGTACATCCATTATGGAAAACAGTATGGAGGTTCCTCAAAAAATTAATAATAGAACTAATAGTGATGCAGCAATCCCACTTATGGGTAGGTATTTAGCCAAAAAGAAATGAAATATGTATGTTGAACAGGTGTCTGCAGTCCTGTGTTCACTGCAGCATTATTCACAATAGCCAAGATATGGAATCAACCCAAGTGTCCATCAGTGGATAAATGGATAAATGAAATGTAGAACAGGTACACAGTGGGATACTATTCAGCCTGTAAAAAGAAGGAAATCCTGCTGTTGGTGACAATATGGATGAACCTGGAGGGCATTATGTTAAGTGAAATAAGCCAGGCACAGAAACACAAATACCACACAATCCCACTCACATGTAGAATCAAAAAGTCAAACTCACAGAAGTAGAGAATAGAATGGTGGTTGGCAGAGGCTAGGAGGGGAGTTTGGGGTGATGTTGGTCAAAAGATATAAAATTTCAGTTAGAAAGAATAAATGCAAGAGATTGTATAACATGGTAACTATAGTTAATAACAATATATTATATACTTGAAAATTGCTGAGAGTAGATTATAAGTGTTCTCACCACAGATAAAGATGTGAACTAATGCATATGTTAATCAGCTTGATTTAGCCATTCCACATGTGTACACATTTCAAATAATGTCGTGCACCATTAATATATGAAATTTCCATTTGTCAATTTAAAAAGAAGAATGAGGTTTCCAGGAACTCAGAAGATAGGTCCAAGGCACTTATCAAACATGGCCAGGCAATTCTTGAGTCTCTGCAAACTGAAGGGTGGCCTGTGGCAGAAATTCTCGAGGTGATGTAAGAAGCAGTGTGGTGACATAAGAAGGGTGTAGACTTTGGAAATAGACAGACCTGAGCTCAGATCCCAGCTCTACTACTTATGATCTAATGTGCAAGTGATGTAGCCTCCCTAAGCTTTAGCTCCTCATCTGTAATTAAAGAACGATTGCATCATAGGTTTATTATAATTAAACGAGAGAAGACATGCAGTGAGTGTCTCACGTGCCTTCATAAATGCTAGAAGTCCTCCTTTGCACCAGTTCTTTCTCTTTCCACTTTCTCCTTGGTACATAATGAACCAAACCCTGGGGCCACTGAAGGCCATAGCTTGATGGACAGGCAGGAACCCACTCTTCATCCTGGGGACATTGGTTTTCAAATCTAAAGCAGCCAGATTAATTTCAGACCTCATTCTCTGGTGGGCTGAGGATTCTGATTTTTCTCTCTCTCTCCATAGTCAGAATAAATTTAAGTAGTACCTAAAGTGAAGCAATGGTCATTTAAGCAGAGTTGTAGAGAGCTGGGGAGCTCACTAGATGACCCAGGGACTTCCCCTAATTAGGAGAGGACTATGTGTATCCAAGTAGGAAAGAGTTTTCCAAAAGATGGGAAAATGCTTTCTTCTTAAAGTCACATATTCCTCCACCATGGCCTGGTTATTCCGCAACTTTTGGAATCTAACAAAGAATTTCTGGGTACTCCAACTTCTATTAGCAATTTGAACTCAAAGAAATAGGAGGGTCATCCTGCCATTGGCAGCTATGTATGGCATAAGGTTTGAAGTTCTAAACAAAAGAAACATGACCAGTCAAGATCATTCCCCACTTCCTGTTCCAACCTTTAGCTTTGTGCTTCTCATCTCCAATGTCTCAGCTAAGAACTAGCTCAGTTCTCTATGACTGAGACCCTTGGACCTACCAGCTGCTAAGCCCAAGTCCTACTTCATGAAGGGGCCTCAAAGCCCCACCTGACCTAATTCCCGTAATAGCAATAGCACAAAGGTCAAAACCCTAAAATGAGAAATGCTGAGTGAAATATAAAGCAAGAAGCTAATCTGTTTGGCATCTTTTTACCTCTCTTCTGAGTGTAATATGGAAAGCTGTTAATTGCTTGATTTACTGTATAGTCACTCTGCCAACAGCAATAAATAAAGTTAATTAATATAAAGTAATTCACTGCTGAGGAGGCTAGTAATTACCTAAAAACTGAAGAGAAAGTCTTCTCACAATCACTTGAGAGGAGAAAATGCAATTTCCTATCCTCCATTACTATCTATCATTTTGTTATTATTATTTGCTTTCTCTGAGCTTACTGTAGAAATACCTCGGTTTCTATCCTTCTTTTCCCTTTCCTTCCCTCCATTAAGACGGCTGCACATTTGTTGAGAAGGAGTAACTGGAACATCTGTCTTCAACTCTCCCACTACCATGGGAAGCTGAAACGGTATTAGAGTGTGTAACCAACCTTATGCAGTTTCCAGGCTCTGCGATGGGAAGGGATCCACAGCAGGAAATAGGGGAGAATATCCTGCTCTACCATCCAACACTATTTAGCTTAATTTTATTAAGCCAGGGCCTTCTTAGATAGGACTTAGAAATAGCATGCTGTAATGGAAACGGGATGGTCTTTAGTGTTAGAGACTCAGGTTTATACATAGTAGCTGAGAAAATTATAAAATACTCCTGAAGCATCATAGATATTGTTTCCTAATCTCTAAAGTAGAAACCAACACATTTTGCATAGAATTTATATTGGGATTAAGTGGAATAATCACTGAATAAATATTAGTTTCTGCTCCTCCAGCCTATTCTTACATCTTTTCTTAAAAACTGTAGCAATTTTTTTGTTTGTTTTCCTTCTTGGGTTGGAGGCAGGATAGTTTAGAGCCAAATTTGTTTATCCCTTTACCAAATATACACATGTATTATATGTGCTCACCGCTTGCAGCATCTTTGCTATTCTGATATTTCCTTTCTTCCACTTTTCTCATTTGAATATTTTATTTTTATTTAATCTTCTTTGGTGTGTATGTTTATAGATTCACCTTAAATTATTTCTAGATTAAGAGTATATAATGCACACATGGATACACATGTACAATATTTAAACATACATAATTGTATGTGTTATGTTCATTCTTTCTGCACTATTCTCTCTTTCTCTCAATTATACACAACACAGTTTTGTTCAATAATTATTGTCTCCAATCCAAAATCCTAAGTCCCTGAGAACATGACTGTATTTTAATGTCAAATGTTTGTTGCATTGAATTAAATAGTAGAGTTTGGTTATTTCCTTTATTTGCAACTATACAGCCCAATCCCCAAAGTAAGAAGGCTACTCACAGAATATAAGATATATGTCTTGCAGAGCCAAGGCTTTTTCCAGTGAGTGGCAATCTTTTTTCCTTTGTATGGTAGCAACTATAATTATCCCCTCCAAAAATTATAAATTCATTTTTTTTCTACACACAACCAAATCTGATGCAACTTTTGGTAAGGCCATCTGTGATGCATAAATAACTTGCCGGTAGTGTGGGGACAGTGAGTATTTCTGAGGGAAATGTAAGACAGTTAGTCTCCATACCTGTATGAATCTGACTAATCATGTAGTATATGCTCGATAAAGATTCACTGTACTACTTGAATATTGCGAGTATTTCTGAGGGAAATGTAAGACAGTTAGTCTCCATACCTGTATGAATCTGACTAATCACGTAGTATATGCTCGATAAAGATTCACTGTACTACTTGAATATTGCAAATTAGGCCAGGGATTCTTGAATTCTTGTCACTGTGAACTTTGGGCTATTTCCTATTCCCCTCGCTGTGAAATGAAAACTCAGAGAATTTCAATTTTCCGTTGCCCATCAAAGCCAGTAGACTATTTTTGAAGGCATGTGTAAACTAACTAGCATTTTTTCCTCTTCAGTTAGGCAATTGTGAGACTATAGGCATTGGTTTAGAGAAGGGTGACTTTATGACAGAAGTAGGTACACAGAAACTATGAGACTTGCTTATGAAAATGAGGTGTGCATGCAGAAACTGAGTGACCTGATCAAGATCTCTTATACGCTACCTCTACTTCACATTGGAGTTGTGTGGGCATACTGAAATGCATGGCTTGATGTATTGGATAATACCCAGTTTCAGTGGGCAGTTCAGGTCACATGTTACTAAGCACCCCATGGTCTGTCTCTAGCAAGCCAAGAACTCTTTCCCAAGAAGGTAATACATTCTTTGCTGAAGAAACATGGCTCATTGCTCCAAAATCCTAGGTTCCAACCTTGAGATTTTGCACTCAGGGCTTGCTGCAGAATCCCTAAAGCACTTTAATATATCTCTGACACTTTAATCTCCTTGGATCTACAAGATAATAACAGCCACCTGGCAGTGCTGTGAGCACTGTAACTCAAAGTTGATAAGCTTGGGGATCATCTAAGATTGTCAACTAATATATGAATAAGAAGAGTATATCCAAGTCATTTATATTCTATCTCCAAAATCCACAGAGGCCCTCTTAATGTTGTGCACCTCTCTTAAAGATAAAGGAAGCAGTCTATAACAACTTGTTCCTTGTATTGAGGGGTATTTCACATGTCCCTGCTGAGATGAAAGGTCCCACCTCCTCATGGGATTTGTTTCCTTGGCTCTGATGTACATGTGTATCTCTCTAGGTTACATGCTGCCTTCAGTTTGATAAGCCTTGTAAGCATGATGTCACCATTGCTGTGGACCAGAGGACGTTCCATAGGATGGTGAGACAGGTAAGGCATCCATGGACTAATTAATATACTGAGGAGAGAGTTACTATAACTCCAGAGAAGGAACAAAAGGGTATTTTGTCATCCCTGCAGGGTGAAATCAGACTTTCTATGTTTGCGTTATTTTGTCTGTCTTATTGAAATAGAGAAAAGACATTTTCAAGAGACACGGGATCATAACATGTGCAGAGTTTGTGTTAATTTGCTCCAAAATGGAGACAATATCTGGAACAGCAGCTTTGGTTGGAGTCACCACATGATTGAGCTTATTTAATCCACTGCCACATTCTCAAATCATTTTTCTACACTGGATAAATGTGAGCTTAAGTAGGGATATGATAAATAGGGGGTTAAGTAGGAATATGAGAGAAAGCAATGTCTATATAAGTCAGCTACTGCTACAATAATGCTGGATGACAAATTACCCC
>NW_007731765.1:112547-114774 GCF_000696425.1 Galeopterus variegatus | reverse complement strand
GAAGGAACAAAAGGGTATTTTGTCATCCCTGCAGGGTGAAATCAGACTTTCTATGTTTGCGTTATTTTGTCTGTCTTATTGAAATAGAGAAAAGACATTTTCAAGAGACACGGGATCATAACATGTGCAGAGTTTGTGTTAATTTGCTCCAAAATGGAGACAATATCTGGAACAGCAGCTTTGGTTGGAGTCACCACATGATTGAGCTTATTTAATCCACTGCCACATTCTCAAATCATTTTTCTACACTGGATAAATGTGAGCTTAAGTAGGGATATGATAAATAGGGGGTTAAGTAGGAATATGAGAGAAAGCAATGTCTATATAAGTCAGCTACTGCTACAATAATGCTGGATGACAAATTACCCCTAAAATGTAGGTTGACTAAAACTCAGCTGGTGAAGCTGATCTCCATGCTTTAGAATCTGGGGATCAGGGTCTAGCCTCTGACCTCCAGCTCCAGGCTGCAAGTTGGTTTCAGGTCTTCCCTACATGACTCCACATGGTCCTTGATCCTGCGACAGTGACATTGGGCAAGGCCTTTTCTTGGTGAACTATAGGAGCAGAGAACTAAGCTAAATCATGCAAGCCCAGTCTACTGGACACATTCATGGGTCAAAGCAAGTCATATGGACAAACCTGGGGATCCAGGGACTTCTCCATCCCAAGGGAGAAGGGCAGTATAGTGAATGTTTGTGGAACAATTATCCATTCTGACACATCACCCCTGTGTGTGCCCAAACTTGATGACGGTACTACTTTTTGTGACTTCTGCAGATATGTAGCATTATTTGTGGTTTAAGGAAAAATATCGAGCCTTTTCAGCATAATGGCCCTTCCTCGATAAGTCCCTGGTAAGTGATTCAAGTTACAAGTATTGAAATTAGGAGAAAAGGCAGAAATGGACAATTGGAAGAATTAGCTTCCTGTTGCAAGGTAATTCACCCAACTGAGGTCATTACAGGGCTTCAAATAAGGCAGGAACGTCATGATCAGAAAAGAAAAGAGGGGCTGCTTTGACTATTAAAGGACAGTTAGTGGGGCTTGGAGGTCAGAGTACTCTGAGTTATCTGAATATGTTTACATATCCCATTGCAAGTTTTGCAGTGGCCCTCTTTCCCAAGAAACATCTTGGCTTTCATATGAGAAACATAATGAAGCTGTGAATACTTGATATTTACAGGATCAAATTTTGAGCATGGTTTTGGCTGTCTCAACAATAAATATGAAGAAATCAGAGTCTTTCAGCACACTCACAGAAAGTTCCTGGTTTTTAGTCCATTGCTTAAGCTTAGAATTTAGGACGGTGATCCATTCATTCTCTTTCTTTTATTTTGCACCTCTATTGAAAGAATCTCCCCCCGCCCCCCAACAGTGATTGATTTCTTGTTGCCATTCATACTGTTGCATGTAACTGGCCACTCAATTTCCCAAAACTTTGCCTGCATTGAGCACATTACTGCAGAAGAGTGCAGGTGATGATTTGATATGCAGGACCACTGCAGGCCACTGCAAGGATTCTGCCCTGTAATGGAAGTTGGATATTTACTGCCCTCAGAATTAAGAAAGCCAGATAACCAAATGCAGCCCACCTTCCATTTCCCGTAGGGGATGTTTTTGATCACTCCTGGAGTGCAGTTTTTGCATCAATTATGATTGTTAGTTGCAAGCATCAGAAACTGACTTAGGTTGGCTTAACAGAAGAATAACTTATCTAAAGGAAATTGGGTAGCTCACAGAAATGTCTGGGGGGACAGAGAACCAGAATTAATGACTATGAAGTAGAAAATGCAGCCCTAAATCACATCACAGAACTAATGGAGCAACACTTCTGCTGCCCACTCTGAGCACTAGATTCCACAGGTTGCCTTCTGGTGTAGCGCAGAAACTGTACACAAGTGACAAATGCCACTGTTGCCCTTGAACATGAACATGGCTGCTGCTGCTCCTGCTGTCATCACCGCTGTCTACCAAAAATAGATTCCTCACAGTTTTTGTTTCTTTGTAGCCAATTCACAGAGATTTTGTGTCTGATTGATGGAGCCAGGACACACATCTCTACTCTTACTTGAAAGCCAGTTTAGGAAAGTGATTATAGAATAGTTTTTGATTCTATGTAACAGGAGAATCATTATATAACAGCAGGAAATTTCTGCTGCAGAACAGGAGGAATCCCCCAATATATACAGCAAGTTCAGTTATTGTGTGGCCAAAACCAATGCTCGCT
>NW_007731765.1:110174-112327 GCF_000696425.1 Galeopterus variegatus | reverse complement strand
GAGGAATCCCCCAATATATACAGCAAGTTCAGTTATTGTGTGGCCAAAACCAATGCTCGCTAGACTGAAACAGGAATTCTCCTGAAGGACAGAAACATTTCATCTGGTTGTTTATGTGAGTTTCAAGTAAAGTAATTTTTTACCAGAAGTCTGTTTCATTGCCAGTATATTCTCTGTGTGTTGCAGGGGGCAGGGTGTGAAATCTCTGGAAACCCATCTTTCAACCATTTCTATATCACACACACATACACAGCACACACACACATACACATATATACATACGCACACACACACATCCAGCTGTTTCAGGATACCTTCATCTGGCACTACAATGGGCTTGTTGTCCCTAGTGTTCTTCTTGTCTGGCTCTTAAGAGCCAAACAAAAAGAGACATCTTATCAACCCCACACCAAATGCACCTGGTACTTCCAGGCAAAGCCGGACCTGGGGAGCACTCTGGGAGAAGACAAACAACAAAAACCTTGGATTTGTAAATTGCTGAGCTCGGAGGCTTGGCTGAAGATGATAGATCTCAATCAGGGATGAGGCACAGCTCATGAGCATGTGCCATGCCAGCCATATGCCAAGTGTTTTCTGTGCTCAGACACCTCTCAGGGAGTCTGCAAGGTTCTGACGGCCAGCAACCACTGATACAGAAAAATTGATTTTTTTAAAAGGGAATGACAGCTCTTAATGACTCTACACTAAAATGGCATCTAATCATCCCACTGGTATGACTGAGCAGGCTTGGAATACGTGGTCCGTGTGATATCAGCCATGCTGCAACTGATCACAGCCAATGGGAGGAGGAGGTGATCGAGTGAGAGTCTCCTGTAGAACAGATGGTGCCCGAAAAAGCGTGTGGAGAAGTAGGAGGTGCGGGGCGGGAGTAGGAGAGACACTGGGATGGGGGCTCGTGAACCACGTGCTGCCTGGCAATCTAAGATCTCAAGCCATTCTGCCCATCACTGAAACATTCCCAACCTAATTATTTATATGGCGGTCATACGGCGGTCAAACTGTTTCCCCTGATCTGTGTGACCAAGACGGGCTTGGCTGGATCATCTGAGCACCATGATGTCTCACCCGCAGAGAGGGAGTTTATGGACAGTCCCTGGCCTCCCTCCTAAGAACACTTGAAGGAAAGTAGAAAGTGGGGAGGGCATCCGTGCTGACCACAGGGGCTGCCCCAATTCTGCCCTCTCACCAGGCTGGACTTGCTAATCTGCTCTCCCTCTTGAGCCCCTGCTGTCTTCATTCCCATCCTTTGACACACTGTTCTGTCCCCCTCTTCATGCCCGGCTCCTCCCCACAGAATTAGTCCCCTAGCACATGCCTGCACTTCAGCTGCACAGGAGCAAGTTGAGAAGCGAGGGGACATCAACTTCTGGACTACAGATGATTCCTGTCATTACTGTTCTTGAGAGGGAACGTTTTGACACCCTGTGAGATGCATTTGTTTACCAAATGACATGTTCAAAAGTTTCAAAAAGCGTAACTGTTCAATTGACTCTGAAAAAAACCCTCAAGCCATTCTTTATACGTTGGCCTAACAACTATCAGAGATGGCAGTCCATGTTGCTTGAACCCACTCATCTTCTGTTCATTTTCATCCTTCGCCATCTCCCTCCCCTTTCTGCTTCTACTTCATCCTCTCCTGCCCCATCTCCTCCCCCTGTCCTCTGCTCCCATCCTCCTCTAGCTCTTCCTCCATCCAAATCAAGGTTTTCCTCTCATCAAGGCCAAGTTCTGAGCAGCCTGCTCTGACTGGAGTGACCAGGACACTCTGAGTTCCAATCTGTTGCTTAGCACCAAGGTTGCTTGGAAACACCTCTTGGTGACAACTGGCCTTTGCCTCTGACTATTTGTGCATGTAAGCTACACAGTCAGCATCTCTGTTTAGAGGGGCATTGGGCCAGAACCAACTTTCACAATCTCCTTTTTAAGTGACTGGGTGGTGGTGGGAGGGGAAGGTTGTTTTAAAGGAAAAGAGACCTCAAATTTTTATGCTGAGCTATAGTAAGATTTAGCAGTGATAATGAACCCACCGTAGAGTGAGAGATGGAACAAAATGTCCTGGTGAACACAGCTCTGGGGCTGTCTTCATACCAGAACATGAATGAGTTGAGAGAAATACAGCCAGGAACTTAGGG
>NW_007731765.1:99609-109167 GCF_000696425.1 Galeopterus variegatus | reverse complement strand
AGGACATCTTGATGAGTGCTGAGGCAAAGGTAACACCTAGAATCTCTGCGTAAGCAACACAGAGGTGATGCTTAGGTTGCAGAGGCCCCATGCCGTGGGGTTCCCAGACATAGCTTTCTGGATCTGCTTGGTGATGACTCTTTCCACCACCCCATTCTTATGCCCAAGCCTCACTTGTGCCTAAAATCTTTTGTTTCACCTCAACACTCCATCTTGTCAGGGAGATGGGAGGGAGAAGAGAGAGATGGGCATGACTGGAATAGTGTGCAACGGTGCAGGGCAGGCCAGAACAAGCAGAAGAGCCAGCTGAGGATGTGGGATTGGGGAGCAGGGCCAGGTCCCAGGAACCATGTCCTGGAGGAGGGAAGCCCTTGCGTTGGGTGGAGAGCAGGTCATTGGGCCCAGATGGGGTGAAAGGCGGAGGGTGGTGAGAGCTAATTAATCACTTGTGACGTGGAAGGAGGGGAGAAGGGTGGCCTCCAAGGTGGCTGGCAGAGGTGGGGTGGGAGAGGAGCATGCTAGTTTCTGTGCAGAGGTTAATCAGACGCAGGCCCCTCCGAGTGCCCCCCGTGCTTGCTGCTGCATTTTCCTCCTTCACCCAAAGCAGCAGTCATCACCGCCTGCTTCAAGCTAGTATGTCATTCCTGAGCACTTTATGGAGGTGTCTCACCTATGAAGGACACATGAGGCATAGACCCTGCCTTGATAACAGCCCATTCAGAGGGACAAGAGGTATAGGAACAAAAAGGCAGAATGTAACAAATGTCATGGTGGTACGTGAATTATAGAAACATTGCCTGAGTTCACAGAGAAGTGAGATGGGTGGGCTAGGAAGAGAGAAAGAGAGAATTGGGATGGATGTTGGCAGAAGACAGAGTGGGTTTTATGACATGGAATTGAATGAGGACTCACCCTTCTGGGCTTTGGAAATGGGAAGGGAAGGTGGGAGCCCTAGATGACCACTAGGGTCCTGACCAGACTTCGCATTCTGTGCATCTAAGACAGTCCCACATTCAGTNCACCGCCTGCTTCAAGCTAGTATGTCATTCCTGAGCACTTTATGGAGGTGTCTCACCTATGAAGGACACATGAGGCATAGACCCTGCCTTGATAACAGCCCATTCAGAGGGACAAGAGGTATAGGAACAAAAAGGCAGAATGTAACAAATGTCATGGTGGTACGTGAATTATAGAAACATTGCCTGAGTTCACAGAGAAGTGAGATGGGTGGGCTAGGAAGAGAGAAAGAGAGAATTGGGATGGATGTTGGCAGAAGACAGAGTGGGTTTTATGACATGGAATTGAATGAGGACTCACCCTTCTGGGCTTTGGAAATGGGAAGGGAAGGTGGGAGCCCTAGATGACCACTAGGGTCCTGACCAGACTTCGCATTCTGTGCATCTAAGACAGTCCCACATTCAGTGCATTCCCAAATCAGAATGTCAGCCATGGGCTTTCTCAGCCTTACCCATGACACCTGCCCTCCTGAGCCTAATGCAGGGATCACTGGGAGAGAAGAGGTCACATCTACGGCAGAGGAGAAGGCTGAGACAGCTGTTACCAGCACAGAGGGGGGTCCTAGGGATCCCCCTTCCTTGCTCTGTATCTTCATGACCAGACAGTGTTTAGAAAACTATTGGTGCGTATTTGCTTGTATAGAGTCCCAGCACTATTAATGGCCAACAAGGGGCTGAGTGTAGAAAGGGACATGAAAATCAACTACATCGTATATTGATAAATTAAAATTTTAAAATTTAAAATAAAAAAAAAATTAAAAGGACTGATTTGCCCAGTCACCCAGCCAGTGAGAGGAATTGGAGAGAGCTGGTTCTTCAGTACCAGTCCTGTGTTCTGTCCATCCTCCCAACTACCAGAAAGTCTGAGTTCCATGATCCTTGGTAGCATGTAGAGACTTACTGAAATCTTAGAAATAGTTGGGATTTCAGTAGGTCTGACTGATAAGGATTAAGGGAATATGGGCACATCCATTCTTTTTTTTTTTTTGAGACCAGCCGCACCGTGCTCAGCCAGTGAGCGCAGCTGCCATCCCTATATAGGATCCAAACCCGCGGAGGGAGCGCTGCTGCTCTCCCAGTGCCACACTCTCCCGAGTGCGCCACAGGCTGGGCCCTGGGCACATCCATTCCAAATGCATTCACTAACGGCTTCTCTGTCATAAGTAAGACTCTCCTGTCTGACCCTGGAGATGAGCTCTTTAGGAGAGAACCAAACAGGGAAATTGTACCCGGGAACCTGAGGCTTCTTGTCTCTCTTGGTTCTGCTGAGATTTGTTACTAGGGTACAAGACTGGTGAAAGGGGAGAAACATTAACAAAATCTTTCTTGCTAAATGCTTATGCCTTGAATGAGACACATCTAGGGCCTTAGTTTCCTTATGTTTGAAATGTCAAGAGGGTACCTCACCTAAGGGACTTATTAAAAGCAACATTCCCAGTCCCCTCCCAAGACACATAGAATCCAAATGTCTGGGGCTGGGGCCCAGGAACCTCTGCATATTTATAACAAGCTTCTTAGATGATCTGATGGGCACCCAGGTGTGCAGACCACTCTACAGACAGTCCCTAAATGTCCTCCAGCCTTACATTTTATGTGCAGGCAGGACGTGAGGAAATATTCCTCTAAACTAAGAGGTTTGTATTCTTTGGGTGTCCTCATCTAGAATAGCAGTAGGAGAAAGAAAAACAGGAGACTTAAAGGTGAGAATTATGGGAACATTTTTTTTCCCAAGTTTCCTGTGCAATGAGACAGGATTACTTCCCAGCATTGGGCCATCCTTGTAAACCGAGTCATCTGAATCCATGTTGCTTTGGGGGTTCTTTTCCCTTCTGTTTTCCTGTACTCTTTGGCAGAGACTTGTATATGCCTCAGCCTGGTGGTAACTGTGCTATAAAGTATTATGGGATGAGTTCAAGCACATGCTGGATAGCTAAAGGGAAGGACTGCCCCCGCCCACCTACCCCCAGCTGAGTCAGAGTGGTGCCCCATCATAGTCAACGAGATACTCCAAGAAGGTCAAATGCAGGGGTCAGAGCCAAAGTTGAGTATCTTGTTGTCTCCCCTAAAAAGATTATTCTTCCAATGTTTGCCTTGAATTTTATTTTCATGAATAATATATAAAATAGTGGCTTTTTCTTCTAGGAAATTCCAGAAAGGGGGAGCTGAAGGGAATCTGAGTTCTTCTGCTTCTCAGTGGGGAGACACTGGCATGCTAGCACAAGCCAGCAGGACTCACATCTGCCTGAAGATGGTGTGGAATGTGGCTTTTTCTTCTAGGAAATTCCAGAAAGGGGGAGCTGAAGGGAATCTGAGTTCTTCTGCATTCTCAGTGGGGAGACACTGGCATGCTAGCACAAGCCAGCAGGACTCACATCTGCCTGAAGATGGTGTGGGACCTTAAAAGAGTAGTGCAGAAGATTCTGTAGTTGATGGACAGAAGCAGGTCCCAGGTCACAGAGCATAACCCAGATGAGCGGGTAACTCAAACAGCTCTCTGATGTGAAGACACGTGATGGTCAGGGGAGATGATTTCCCTTCCCTAATGAGAATCCTGATGATGGTGGAGACAGAACCAGGTATGCTGAAGCCACCACTCTTTCGCTGGAGCAATCACCAACAGAGGAATGACGGATGTGGTGGTTTGGGATTACTGACTGGTAATACTGTAACTTTGCATCTTCTGTAGTCTTCTGTGGACTTGGGAATGGTAAAATGATCAGGCAATTCTATGATTCTTTTCAACTATTCTTCTTCGTCCTGAGAGGGTGTCTTTTCCTGGGCAAGGAAAGGCTCTGAGCTGCTGCAGCCCCGTGAGTCACCTTTCATACATACTGCAGTCCCAGGCAGGCCACAGCTACAATTCTGTTGTTGGCCATCACCTGTAAGGGCATGTGTATATGTGTGTGTGTGTGCATGTGTGCATGCACACATGAATGCCCATGTGTGTGCCCTTAACACACCTGCACCTGCGCCCACGTGGCAGAGGCTCCTGACTGCAATGCCAGGTGGAGTCCTGCCATTTGTGCGTAATGAGGCACGCTGGCCGCCTTCTGCTCAGGGTGTTTTACTTCCTTTATCATTGCCATTAAATGTTACGGGCACTTGACTTTATGACTCCTTCCTTCTGCATATCAAGCGGCTGACATGGGCAGCTCCTCCTGATGGTGGTCTTCACAAGCCTGCGTCATGATTTAAAGTCCCATCCTGAGGAACAGAAGAGAACCTTACATATGTCAGGGAGCCCCTTAGACCTCAGTAGTATTCTTCCCATCTTAAAGCTGTTCTTCTTTCATCAGGAGGAAGAATGAAAAAGAAAGGATGGGGGTGTCAACTTGCTGGCTCCCCATGCAGAGGCACAGCAGCTGCTCAGCAGCTGCACTGGCTTGTACCCCTGAACTGCAGATTGCCTGGGAAGGTCAGGTGTGCTTTTCTGAGTAATTCTCATGTTGCTGTCAGGTGTGATCACACCAGCATACCTGCAAGGTTATTTTTACTTTCTGCTTAAAGTCATCTGGAAGGTAATAACACATCCCCCAGGATGGCTGCCCTTTGCCCATCCCAGTCTGGGATCTGATTCTGGGAAAATAGAATGTGCTTCCTCATTTTCCTCCCTCTCCTCCCTTTTACCTTTACCCTCAATCACATTTTGACTCTCTCTTCCTTGCTGGTATCCCTTCTCCTGACCTCTGACCTGGACTCCCTCTACCCTCGCACATGAGGAATTCTGGAAATTCTATAATCTGAGATGCAGAAATGACAGGAGGGTCCAATTGCTCGTTGCACAGGCAAAGAAACAGAGCACCCGAGAGGCTAAGGGCGCCCGCTAGCTATTTTCCCGGGGTGCGGCTGTTTTCCTGGCTGACCTTCTCACCCCCCTTTTATTGCTCACATCCTTCTCGCCCTGGCCAGCTGTCTGGCCTTGCTCCCCGCCTCTTCCCGTGACTGCCGGGTGTGATTGAGAGGCGCGGGGACCGGCTGCCAAGCAGGCATTCCTGCTTTACTTTCTCATTTCCCTCCTCTCCTGGCCCAGCCACCAGGTATGAAAACAAGTGCCCCAGGTTTACACAGAACCTCTCATCCAGGAAATCTCAAAACGCTTTTGCCAGCCAGTCTGATTACACTCATTTTTCTGGTGGAGGAAAGTGTCTTTTCTGGAAGGGAAGTCGATTGCCAAAGACTGTTGTAACAACCCCAGGGAGATGGATTAGACAATGGGGACCAGAGGCCAAAAGGCTCACCCAAGACCAGATTCCAGCACTGAAACCATAGAATGAGGTAGGACAAGACCTCCCTACAGAGTAGCTCCCTGCTTCTCTAGTTACATATAAGAAATCTACCTGCTATGAGAAACTCTGAAGCCCCCATCCTCACAGTATCCAGTTCAGTTAAATGCCGTGATCCTAAACGAGGTATTCCCTACGATGGGCAGTTCAGGGTCTCACCTGATTGTTATTCTTCTGAGACTCTTGCTAGCCCAGGGAAAATTACAGTCTTTCTTTCCTTCCTACATGAGCACAAATACTCCTTAGATTGCTTCCCTCCCACCAGCCTCCCACCTCATGCTGAGAGGAGAGAGGTCTATGTATTTTGGGTGAAGCAAAGGAAAAGGGAGGGAGAGAAATAGAAGGGGGGTGGGACCAAAACACGAGGTGAGAAGGGGGAGGAGGAAAATGACCAGAGTGAGAAGTTGGAGGAGGGGGAGCGGGGAGGATGGAGGCGGACCTGTTGTACTTGCAGAGACCGCTCTTGATTCTGCGCCAGGAATTTTAGACACTGTGCTAGTCTGCCAGGGCTGCCATAACAAAGCACTGCAGACTGGGTGGCTTAAATGACAGAAATGTATTTTCTCACAATTCTGGAGGCTAGAATTCTGAGATCAGGGTGTTAGCATGGATGGTTTCTCTTGAGACTTCTTTCCTGGGCTTGCAGATGGCATCTTCTCACTGTGTCTTCCCATGGTCTTTCTCTGCATGAGCCTGTGTCCTAATCTCCTCTCCTTATAAGGACACCAGGCCTATTGGACTAGAGACCACCCCAATGATCTCATTCTAACTTAATCACCTCTGTAAAGACCCTACCTCCAAATACAGTCATATTGTGAGGTACTGGGGCTTGGGACTTCCACATTGGAATTTCAGAGAGCACTGTTCAGCCCGTAACAGACATATGCTCTCTGACCTTATGACACCTCTCAGGGGTAGGAATTATGATCCGCATTTTAAAGAGAAGGAAAACGGAAACATAAGAGAGATTAGACATGTGCCCAAAGCCACTCAGCTAGTAAGCAACAGGGATGGAATGAGCTCCAGGCCCAGCTTTCTCTAAAGCTGAGCCACGGTGGCCATGCCATGCTACCTCTGGACAGGGGAGGGATGGCCAGCGAGTGAAAGAGAAAGACCACGGCCTTTGGAGCCACCCATTCTAGCTCCTCTAATCCCCACATGACCATGAGCAATGTGATGAACTGCTTTTGTTTCAGATAGCTCATCTTTAAAATGTATGTAAGACCTATGTCAAACAGTGATGGTTGGCAATAAGTAACACTTTTTCCTCCTTTCAGTTATTTGGTATGGTCTACACATACAGTGGAGTGGGGAGATGAGAATCTAAGGGACATATCTAATTATATTCTTGCTTAATACAACTTTTCAGAGTCAGCATGTTCACGAATAGGTGCACTCCCATGCGAAGACACAAAACGTGCGGCACAGAGGTCCCAGTCCCTGACAAGATCAGCTGGAAGCTGGCTTGATACTTCCTGTGTGTAACCACCATGTAAAGAGATGATGCACGAATGTGGGGTTTTCTTTATTACTTCTTTCTAGACAGCGACATCTCTGGGGACAGGGGTCATGCCTTCCACTTTTCCCAGGTCTCCTCAGGGCCTAGCATTGTGCAGGAATGTAGTTAGTAGATGCCAATGAAAGTCTCATGAGTCAGGGAGAAACCCGTGGAAGGAGGATTCCATAGCCGCAGAAGTAGATCTTTGTGTTGATAGCCATTGCCGCAATCATGCTATGTAACAAACCACCACAAGAGACCAGCAGGGAATGAAAATAAGCATTTATCTCTCACTCCTGAGCTTTCAGGCTCACAGGGCAGCTCTGCTTCCCATATTCCTGACCTTTCTGCAGTGGGATACAAAGAACATGTTTTCTCATGGAGGTGGCAGAAGGCAGGCCCCACGGCTCAAGTACACTCAGGACGCTGCTAACAGTGAATCTACTAATGGCTCCTTGACCAAAGCAAGTCCCACGACTGAGCCCTGCAGTCAAGGGGTAAGGAAGTACACTCTGGCCATGATGAGGCCATGGCAAGGGTGAAGAATTGGAGCCAACCGTGCAATCTGTCATATTCCCTCTTCTGAGTTCCCAGCCATTTTTAAGGCTCTGCCATTCTGTCTCATCTTGTATCCCCATCAATAGAAACTGTGGAAGAATATCAGCCTTCTTCATCTTTTTGAGGATGATACATTGGGAGGGTATCTCCTGAGTCTAGAGATTGATTCCCGGTGCCATGACTTAGTTGAGGTTGGAAATGAGACTAATCTTAGAACAGCTGAAGTGTTGATGTCCCCAGCGTTCTATCTCAGAGAAGTCCTCTACCCATGCTGTGTATATAATGCTTCAAAAGTCACAAGCAACACCAGGTCATGAAGTTCTCTGCAAGACTATCTGGGCCCATCCCAGACACTGGCTGTGACCTTCATCTCTAGCTAAAGAGTAGAACTAGTAACCTGCAACCCCCTTCAGTGTCCCCTTCCCCCCACCCGCTAACCGTGTTTTGCTGCTCAGAGAGGTCTTTTAAAAACCTTTTAATTTAAAAGGACCTTTGAGCTCAGTCCTTGGGCAAATACAAGCACAAGGAGGCATGATAAAGTGGTTTCTTAAGTGAGCAGCCCAAGGCAGAGCCAAAGGGCAGTCAGAGTCTGTAAAAGCTTCTGGAACGGCCAATTTCAAGAGAATTGCAGCTTGGTGAAATCTTAAGTGGCAGAATCCCCCCTTACACCTGCTCCTACCCAAACCATTGAGCAAATCTCAGTGTCTGGGGGACATTTTCTACCTTATGTAATGGTGCATTTTCCCTGGTAGGCATCTGTGGGTGGGCACAGGGGGACGTGACTGCCTGGAATGATTCATATGCAGGGGATTATATATGTGCAGTGACCATAGAATAGCTGGCTATTGTTCATCTGTGTGTTTGTTTAGAATACCCCACCTTCCTTCATGAAGATTTGAGGTGAGTGAGCATATCTCTAGAGCTACAAATCAGACACATCAATGACTGTAACACCTGGGGATGAGAGAGTGAGCCTCCTGCCTGTGCTCTTTTTAATGTGAACTGGGCAGAGTCACTTAATCTTTCACAGGATCCACATACAAGCAGGGTTAATGACCCCTGCCTCAAAGGGCTTTGGTGATGAATAACAGAGATGATGTACTCAGCTAGAAACTTTTCCATAGGTTAGTTTCACTTCATGCAATGGAAATGATGACGACAGATCTCGTCTGTGTGCCACAGGGATGGAGCATTTGAAAGCCTGGAAGCATGGGGGTCGTCCATCTGAAGGGTTAGCCTCTGAAAATGGGAGTGGAGATTACAGCCATGGCTGTACTGGTCACTTGGATATTGATGTTGCCATTTTGGTGGTGTCTATGGGGCAGGGCAGAGAATGAGGTTTCCTCCAGCATCAGCAGCAGAGGGGCCCCAGTGGGGACACACAGAGGGACAAGGACAGCCAGACCCCAGAGGAGCCTGCCAACTCCAGCAGTGACAGACTTAGGAAGTGGAGCTCCCCAAATCAGGGACAGGCCTCTCAGCAAGATCACCAGCCCTGGGCTCCATCCTAGTGGGTAAGCTGGGGTCATAGGGATAGAATTCAACTGATTTAGTAAGAGGTATCAGCACCTGGAAAGCTAATTCTTTTATATACTACCTCTTTCACATCTTTATATCTTATCTACAATAAGGTAGATATTTTGTCATCCTCATTTTTAAGAAAAAAAGCTGAAGTCACATGGAACCAGGTCTATCTAACTCCAAAGCCCATGTCCCTTCAGTGCCACCACAAGCCTCTGCAGCAGCTAAGGTTCCAGCCCAGAGGAAATGAGGATGTGAGGGCAGAAAGCAGGTGCAATCCAGCCATTTCTAGCAGAAACACACGTACACATGAAGAGAGAAATAGCTCACAGTGCTTCAAACCCAGCTTCAGGCACATTTCCTCCAGGGAAGCCTTCCCAGACTGCTCAGATTCTCCAACACCTATGACGCTGCAAGTTGGTCCCACACACAGTCGTCCAGCCTTGAAAGGTCTACCTTGTTACGGGTGTTAGTTTTGTTTCTTGTATTGGACAATGTTCCCAAGGCACTGTACACATTTCTCAGAAGGGCTGACACATACTTTTTCTCTAAGTCCTCTCAGAGCTTGACACAAACCTCAGCCCAAAATGTGCCCATTAATGTATTTGAAAAATCCCCCGGCATTCAAATGACAGACTTGTTTTCTTTTTTTTTTTTTTTTTTTTTTTTTTTTTTTTTTTTT
>NW_007731765.1:31757-98667 GCF_000696425.1 Galeopterus variegatus | reverse complement strand
TCCGTGTCCAGCAACGGATCGCAACCCTCAGTGTTGCCCCCGGACCGGACCAGGGACCGGCAACGGGATTGCAACCCTCGGCGTTGCTCCCACGCCTCGCTCAGCCAGTGAGCGGGAACCGGTCTGTATGTGGGATCCGAACCCTCAGGCGGGAGCGTCGCCACGCTTCCCAAGCAGCACACTTATCCAGTGCGCCACCGGGCCGGCCCCGACAGACTTGTTTTCTTGGGCCACTCTGGTTGTTATCCTCTGAGATGACATTTTGCTTGTAAGTCAAGGAGGCTTTAGTAAAGAGGAGCACGATGGAAGGAGGATGTGGACAAGAGTCAGGTGGTCAGCTAGAGGTCCTGGAAACTCAACTCAGTAGCTCCCATCACACTGAACCAGGGCAGGCCATTGGTTTACAAAACATCCTTCAGGGAGCAGGTGGGTGGGGTAGTGGCCACCCCTGCTGGCCTGCCATCCACTCTTAAAAAATTTGGTGTGATCCCAGGGCTGATGGGGAGGAGCCCCTATCAAGAAAATCCCCTTTCCCAGAATATCTCAATGTCTAAAAATCCACTATCCAGTTTAGTTTCTTTTGATTTCGTGTGTGTTCTGCCAAAAGGGAAGATTACTTATGAAACTATCACCAGGTTGAATTAGAGAAAGGAAGCAGAGGATGGAATTCCCATGAAGGAGTGCAACGGAGGATACAGAAGGTTTGATGGGGAGCAGACAACAGATAGATTCGGTACATGGAAGGCTGCTTGGTGACAGCAGAAAATTTGGGAAGAAGAGAGGGATGAGCATGGCACAGCTATGCTTAAGATGTTTCAGTGGCAGTCCAAGCTTGCTGGAGGTCAGCGTAGCACAGGTGTCCAGCTTTGAGTGATGTCTTGTCCCAAACTTCTCATACACATCACAATCTCCAACCCCAGGGCCTTTGTCTGTGCAATCACATCTGCCTTGAACACTGATCCACAGTGTGTCTGTCTGCATAACTCATCGGTTCAGGAATAAACTCAAGTTGCTGCCTCCGATGAGAAGCTTTCTTGGATGCACCTAAGTTTTCAGACGCTCCTCTTTATACCCTACCTGGATATGGCTTGTGGTTCTCCAACATCACCCCCGCCCCACCCCCCTTAGGCTGTGAGCTCCTCCAGGACAGAGGCCGTAGGCCCAAAGCCCAAGGGCATGCCTGAAAGGGTACAGATTCCAAACATTTCCAAGGAAGAGGCAGGGAGGGTGGGGAGGAAACGGTCTGAAGAAATGGACTTGGACAGGTGGGTTTGTCTCACAGTCTTCCTGGGACCAGTTCCTGTGACAGAGCCATTTGTCCTCAGAGCAAGAAAATAAGATCCACTGGGAAGGAAGTAAAATTTATTTGACTTTATCAGGTGAATTATAAAGGACCCAGAACCTCTGGCACTCCCATGCCGGGAAACGAGGAGGACAAGATTTACTGCCACCTGCTTTAGGTTCTTATGACCTTCACATTCAGAAAACTCATTAGATTTTTGAGAAGTGAGGGGAAAATCCTTGTCCATCATTTTTTGCCTTGATGCACATCCAAGGTTTTCAAGGCCTGCTAAAATCAGCTGCTCTGTAGAATCTTAGTATGGGAAGACACTATTTCATACACCCGTCTCCCTTTTCAGGTGGGCATGGTGTCTGATACATAGTAAGCAGTTGTTGAGTGAATGACTGAAGGAATGCAAAAAGCTAGTGGTCCAGAGTGGGGTGCGATTCCCCTGAGGCTCTGCAGCTTGTCAGGGTCAAGGCTGGTCCAGAACCCAGATCTCCTGTCTCCCAGTCAAGTTCTCTTTCTAACATGCCATCCAACCCTCATTGCAATGGCCATCTCATTGCAACTACTGACTGTAACAGTCACATTCTTTTCCATTTAAAATGTTGTGTGCTGTTTCAATTTCCAAAGTAAGCACATACACACCGCAACGAATCACTGAGCAACAAAAAAATAAACTCTATGGTGTAAAATCCAAGCTTATTTTCCATCAGATGGACAAACAGCATTTGTTGAACAGAGATGCAGTCCCAAGCACAGCCTCCCCTAATTCTTGAACATTGGAACCGCATGGCAGCCAAAGCTGCTGGGGTCTCTGAAGGGAGGAGGAACGTGAAGGCTAGGGAATGTTCTTGCATGGGCTGGCTCCAGAGAAATGAACGTCAAAACCCTCAGGCTTCCTCTCTTATTTTTGTTTTAAATATTTTATTGAAGTAATAAAGGCCATCCCATAAATCTAAAGGGAGAACAAAGTGTTTTGAAAGCACATAAAATAATATTGTTCTTGAAACCCTGACGCGTCCTTATAAAAGGATCTCTCTTCTGATCCATTGCTCACCTGCAGTCCAGGCAGTGGGTGGATGGCAGGGGGCAGGTTCAGAGGAGTGTCTGTGATGGTGTAGAGAATGAAGCCCAGGTGTCACCTCCGTGCCAAAGGGGCCAGAGACGTGCAACAAGCAAGCACCAATGCACGTAGAGGACAGCAGTTCAAGGCTCTCCCACTGGGCTTGGTGGGTGGGAGGCATTTCCGGGAATGCTGGGCCAGACGGAGTTGTCAGTGTGTTCACCAGCATATGCAAGAAGTTTGTTGACAGTGGTCAGGGCTGCCACAACGCTGCTCTCATTCTCAAGGCAGAGGCCAGCATGGCTGTTATAGTGAGAGGTCAAGCTCCATCTTGATCCGGGAATTTGATCATTCCAGTGCTGGGGCCTGGGCCCCTTTCCTCTCCAGTCCACTCAAAATCACATGCTACCAGTCACTATGGCCCCATGTAATAGACACATGGGAAAGGTTTGTTTTCTAGGCTCTGGAGCTCCCAATATTCCTCCCAAAATCCCTGCCCCTCCATTCTCGCCTTCCAAGTGACCCAGTTCCCCAGAGCCCAGGACATTTACGGCATCTCCATCTTTCTCCCTTATCCCAGACATTTCCAAGAAGAAGGGTCTGATCGACAAATTCACCATGAGATATAAAAGACTAATAAAGTTTAATAACTTGCTTCTCCCAGGAGTATTTGCATTTTAACAGGGGAACAGCAGCCCAAGCAGAAGGAATTAGGCTGTAATGGTGCAATTTCAGGCACCATCGAGCAGCTGAGGGAGGTATTTTGGGGGGGAGGGAGTTGCTCCCCAGCACCCCAAGACAGCCCTGCTAGCAGCTACCTCCACCAAGCTCATCTAGCCATCAGGAGCAGCCCACCAGCACCCTGGACTCTTCCCAAAGCCTCATTCCCAGACAACTCTGGCAGGTGCATCTTTCCAGAGTGGTTTCTTCTTTTTCCACCTAGTCCCTCATTTGCCTTTTGTTTCATTCTGCAAACACTGGGTGGTGGGACTGAGTACAGTAGTCCCCTTTGTTCCGGGGGCTAAGAAACCTACAATGGATGCCTGAAACCATAGATAGCACCAAACCCTGTATATACTATGTTTTTTTCCATACAGACCTATGATAACATTTAATTTATCAGTTAGACATAGTAAGAGGGTAACAACAATAACTAATAATAAACTGTAACAACATACTGCAATGAAAGTTATGTGAATGTGGTCCCTCTCTTTGTGTCTTGAAATATCTTATTGTACTGTATTCACTAATTTTTCTAACTTTGCCACCCAAATTTATTTGTGTAAACTGACGCCTACATTTATTTCCTTTTTTGTGATTTAAGATACACTATTTTTTAAGCACAGCTGTATTTTATTTTATATTTTTGTTTTTTATTTTCACAGTCAAAGGATGGCTTTTATTGTTTTTGAACTACATCCACAAACATGTACTCACTGATTTTTGAACTGCAGTTGACCAGATGTAACTGAGAACTTGGAAAGCGAAACCACAGACAAGGGGACTGCTGCATTAGTGACGAGGAAGTCGTCTCCAGTTAAAATGCTTTAAGGGCTTAGTCGTGTTCTCACGAAGTTCCATTCCCTCCTCCCATGCAGACTGGTTTGTACTGAGTTTTTCTTTCTCTTCACTCTTTATCCATCCTGTTGTTTCTGAACATCTCCCTGCAATGCAATGACTTTTGGGCCAAAGTATGTATTTTTCAAGCGCCACATGGAAGAGGTACTTTGTGTGTGTGTTCCTTTACCACTCTCAGGATGCCTCCCCGCTTCCACCTCAACAAACCTTCCTCTAGAGATCGAGGCAGCTGCTGAAAAAGAGTGCCCACCTCTCTTCTTCCTAGAGGATGCGCACATCAGCTCCTCATAGGCTTTTCTGAGTCCATGGGCCCCTGCAAGACCTGGAGCGCCAGGGAAGGTGCAGAGCAGCCCATGTGGTGTATATAACACAGGGGGCACTGACAGGATTTGGACCAGCAGTGTCCCCATTCCTCCTCCCAGTCCTGCCCAGACCCAGATGGAGGATGAGATAAGGAAATCTCAATACCAACATAGAACGCTCATTCAAACATCTATCAGTATCATGGAAAGTAAGGCCAGAGGCAGTATTAAGAAGGGACAGAAATCCGGTGAGTTGCGTACATGATCCCACTAGCCTGAGCACCAGCAGAGGCAAGTGCTCAGTCTTATGCATGTCTGTGTCCCCACACTCTAGCTCCTCAATGCCTGGCACAGGACAGGAACTCAACAGTGAAATGACATCATTGGATAGTAGGGGTGAGGAGGGAAAAGATCAATGACTTACATCCCAGTGCTTTGCGGGTGGGATCAGTGACAATCTTCACACCTGGCCCAGTGTCTGAGTCAAGGCTGACCAGAGCAAGCAACGGCTGAGTGACCTCACCTGCCAGGGATGAGACCTGGAATCGTTCCTGCTGCCATAGGCCAGGCATCTTATGTGTCTGTCCTGGGAAAGTCCTGGGCACCTGGTTGTTCAAACCCCCTGAGGTCATCCTTTCCCTCTGGGCTTACCTCGTCCCCAGACTGGCAGCCTCTTTTGTTTGCTATCCCGGGTGGGTGTGGGGGCCTGCTTTAAACCCCCATCTTCTCACTGAGGCCATGCGTCTTTTCCTAAATAAAGAATGAACTTGACCCTGCCTCCCATCTTGCCAGCCACCAGAACAAACCACCAGCTTCCTCTGACAGTGCAGTAGCTACCGTCCAATAGCTGGTGCCTCCTCCTCTCTTGGTTATAGGCCTTATGGATTTTGATTGCAGCCCAAATCCAGTCACGCTATGCCCAGGCCACTGGGAGTCATGCATAGCTACAGTAATCCTCCCTGGGTCCCCACCCAGATCACCTTTGTGGTCCCTCAGTGAGGCTCAGAGCAGGCAGGGAGGGTCCGGGAGAGACATGACCTCCCCTCCCTCTCAACCAAGGTTTGGTGATCGCCTCTCGGAGGGGAGCGGTAATGGGGTTTTTGTTGCTTGTGCTTCATTACATCTGATCCTAATTCCAGGAGGTTATCGTTCAGATTTTTTTTTCAGGTCAATGCTAATTAACTTTATTAATGTGTTTTTGGTGAAGGGAAAGCAATAGAGCTGAGTTCTGCTCATGTCTGTTTGGCCCTTCTTATAAAGTGGCACTGACTTAGCAGGTTTATTTAGAATCTGGAACTAAGGGGCAATGACCTTTCTGGATGATCCAGACAATCAAGAGCAGAACCAGAGGTCCAGGAGAGGGCTGTCTTCTAAGGAAAGGAAAGAGGGAGAAGAGAATGCAGCACAAAAGAGAGGAAGGCAAAGACCGGGAGTGAGATGGGAGAAAGAGCCGAGCGAAGTGCTGGAAAGAGCCCTGGGCGAGGGGCCTGGGCTCAAATCCCACCTCCACCCCATGTGTGCCATGCATGCTTGTGGATGGTCACTGGGTTTTAGTTTCTTCCTCCAAAAAATATGTCCCATGATTTGTTGTTAGAAGGACAAGCATTCATAAAAGTGCTGAAATATAGTATTTCACTTGTAATAAGTTCTCAACATACATTAGTTGAATGTTAATGGGATCAGTATGCTGGAGGCATGGGTTTCTAGGTCCGTACATCCTTTCTTTAAATAAACATGGGTCTGGTATCTACTGGACTCCACGCATAGCAGTAACTGCGGATACAGCATAAGCAGGAAAGACAGATCTTAGTAGGTCCTTATAATCTGGAAAGTGTTAAGCGCTGTCCCAAATCATCTCATCAAAACTACGTGTTACCTTATTATTGTTCTTGAACTTGACTTTGTTGCTACCTTTTCTGGTAGACTCTTGATGCCATAGAACAGGGACCTTGTCTTGTACCTTTGGTGTCCACCACTTGAGCCTCTGATCCACCTATAATACACTCAGTAAAAATGGACAGGCTCATGTCTACCAACTCCAACTCAAAAACAGAGACGAGGCTGCTGATGAAGGGACCTGAATGATTCAGGATGCCTCATGCAAGGCCCCCTCTTTGGGGGTTGGCCTCTGCCATGTGGCCAGGCTCATTTCCATGGTGTTAGCTCATGGAAGCCCAGAAATGGTCCTCCAGAGAAGGGGACCTAGAGGCCAGCCCAAGCTGGGATTCATCATGTTCTCTCACATGGGGTCAAGACTGAGGTCAAAGTTCATATTTAAAAGTTAGGATCCCACCATGGTGGAAGAGATCTGAGCTGTTGTATTTGAGAGCCACTCAGTTCTCCCAGACCATATGTGATCCATGCCTTGGAGTGATTCCCTGAGAGATGCTCATGGGTTTGGTCAACAGCCGTGCACAGAGCGACCTTGTGTCCCCTCAGCCCTGAGAGCAGGGAGGTGGTGGCCCCGGAGGGAGGCTGCAAGGTGCATGGGAGGCCCTGGCTGAGGGCAGGGCTCACCTTCTTGATGGAGACCATCAAATTCGGCACCTGGTGCATGGACTAAAAAGAGCTTCAGGTCACTGTACGTTTCCTCTTCCAGCTGAAGGATTAGATGAAGAAGTTGAGGGCTTCAGGGGTTACAGAACAGCCATTTCGGTAGCCACATTCTCAATAACGCACACGCTGTGCTTACCCTCTCATACACGCCCCTCCACAAACACAGTCATTGGATTCCTTAAACATAATCTTACCCCCCACCCCAAATCTCACAGAGCCAGTGCACATACACCCCTGGCACCCCAAGCAGACCCCCTTGAGGAAACAGCCATCAGCGGCTCTGTGGGTTGTTATTTCCACTGATTTTGCTTTTTTTGTTGTGGTTGATAAATACATAAATAATAAAATAGTACCACTCTGTTACAGTTCGCTGCTCACATTGGATGACTCATTTCCCATGTACTTCCTCTTCCATTTCCCACACGGTTCTGTAGATCACGGAACAGACTAGATGTCCTCATCTGTGACTCAGGACATTGGTGCAGCTGACCACTAACAGCCACCAAAAGGCCAGGCTCTGCCCAGTGACCAGCCACTCTGTGGGGGATGCACGCTGGCTCATGATCAGAAGCCCTGGGTTCAAGTCCCAGCTCTGCCACTTGTTTGTTTTTTTTTTTTTTTAAATTTCATTTCTTTATTTTTATTGAAACATCATTGATTATACATATTTGTGAGGTACAGAGTTGAATATCAATTTCTGTCTGCAATATGTGATGATCAGATCAGGATAGTTAGCATACTCATCATTACAAAACATAATCATTCCTTGTGTCTATTGACCAATTCCTCCCTAACCTCTCTCCCCCTCCCCCTTTCCCACCTCTAGAAACCACAGGTCTGTTCTCTCCTTCTCGAAGTTTAACACGTTATTGTTAAACTTGTTCTCTCTTTCTTTTTCTCTCTCTCTCTCTCCCTCCCTCTTTCTTTCTTTTTTCTATGCTACCTAACCCCGGGTAAACTGTTCCGCCTCCATTCCCAGTGTTTACCTCGCTGGACTCAGTGAGATCACCTTTGTTGGTGCCAGTCTGTCCTGAACGTCAGGTAAATTGATGTCCTAATCCTTTTCCCTATGCTTCTGAATACTAACATTATTGATCTGGAGTTCTCGACTGATTTCAACAATTCCCCTTAAAAGTGTAGCTTTTTAGTTATTTGTTGGTTTAAATGAAAGTGATTAAAGATTAATTATCTTGAATTCTGACAAAAAATTAAAGACACCCTGGGGCATCTGAGAATCTAACCTAAGAAGATGAAAAGACTCTGAAATCCTGTGGATATAGATAATAACCTCTAATATCTGTATAGAAATTTTACTTTTATGACAGTTTCTCCTGGAGTTTGTCCTCAAGACCCACGCACTGCGACGAGAGAAAGGATGTAGCTGCTGAGGAAGCCACGCCAGTCCCCCAAAGGATGCAGAATTCATCATGCGGCTCTGAGCCAGGATGGAGTGGGGCCGGCTCCCAGATCCACTCTGACCCCAACAGACTTCCTGTGGCCAGGAGAGGGACTGGACTGGTCCTGGTTCTGGGCACGTGGTACTACAGCACTACCCAACTTCAGGCTTGGGCAGGCCAGGGGCCAGGAGGGTTACTAACAAAAAGACCCCCAGACACACACCACTGATGGCTGCTGCTTTCAGAACCCACCCATTTCCAGGCAACTCCCAGCATGCATCAGACTGAGCTCCTCTCCCTCAAATTCTACAGCTCCCACCCACCACCCTGCTACAGGTGTCCTTGAGTTATATTCTTGGAAGCAGAATATCTGGTTAGGAATATGTTTAGGGTCTTGGTAGAAATGTCTCGATTGCTTTTCCTAACAGGCAGTATATGAGAGTGTCTGTGTGTGTCACACACCTCTCCCAGCACTGAGCACCATGTGTCTGTGTGCAGGGTGGGAGATGGTGGAGGGTGAAGTGTCCTCATTAGGCTATCAGCAGGGAGTACACCTTGTGTGGATTTCTGAAGCGCAGAGGGGAAACAGAAATGCACTTGTCTCCCTGACATTGAAAGGCAAGACGTCACCAATGGGATGCATATTTCTAGATTGGTGATGTTATAAGCGATTGCAATTTGGTGACGCCTAGGTCATTCTCTTGGATTGGAGAGGTGCAAAGTCCATGCCTGGGCTGACAGTGGCAGAGTGTGTTCATTCTCCCCATGTCTCTGTGTCCACCACCAGAGGACACTCAGTGTCACATTGGGGACACTGAGGCAATTCTGTTGCATTCAGGTTTCTCTTCCTTTGGCTCTCTCTCGCAGGACCCATTTAATACAAAACTCCTTTGATTAACTGGAAAGTGAGGAGACATGTTTTCTGGAGATTTAATTTTCTGATTAATTGAGCACTTATTTTGTTGTCAAATGGATGCTGATAAAGTGCTTGCACTATGCAAGGTACTGTCCAAATCTTGTTGCAAATATTAACTCATTTAAGTCTCATTGAAGACCTATGAATAGGAGTAAATGGAAGTACTTCTGTTTAGTTCCCCAGCCCGAGGTCACAGGCTAGTAAAGTTGAGAATTGAAAAGGGTGGTCCAGTTCCATGGTCCATGTGCTCAACAGCTTCACTAGGCTTTAACTGACATGTTTTGTTTAGTATAGAGCCTTGTTATTGAAAAGCTTTAAAAAATTTTTATATACACTTCAACTAGTGAGGTGGGGTGAAGAGAACAGAATTTCCCCAGGGTGGTTTGAGAACCCCCATAGGATCCTGAGGTCATTATGATGAGTTCCTCGTCTCAGTGTAGACACCTGTGCATTGGCCAATAGCAGGTATGGGAAGCTGGCGAATGTGTGTCCTGAGCCAAGAACCCCACCTCACCCCACGGAAATTGCTTTGTGTCCTTTTCCATTTTCTACTAAATTGCTGCTGTGAATTTGCTTTTGGAAAGAGCACCAGGTTTCAAAGTTAGAAACATTCCCCCAAATCCTTGCAGTTGCCATTAGCTGGGTAACGTTCTGCAATTGACTTATCTTTTGCAAATATTCTCACTTTTCTAATCTGTAACATAGGTTGTTGCAGTTGTAGTGGTTAAAGAAATGATAACTTGTAACCATCAAAATCAGGGGTTGGCAAGCTTTTTCTGTAAAGGGTCAAATAGTAAATATTTTAGGCTCTGCAGACCAAGAAGTAAAATTGAAGGTACTATGTAGGTACTTATGTACAAGAGGAAAAATGAATCTGTTGTTGACAAAATTCAAAATATAATAATATTAGTATATAATATATCACTAAAATAATAATAATAATTGAGTATAATTTTCTTAAATACATGTCTATAATAATAAAATGAAATTATTTTAGGGCGAGATTGCATATCCTTTAATTGTGTTATAGGGCACAGGTCCAGCTGCCTGCCCCCTTTCAAAAGCAAACCACTCAGAAGTCAATCGTTGATGGAAATGGAAGTCAACATTTATTCAGGAATACCAGTGACCCGAAGAGAGATATTAGGCTCACTCGTCTCTCTGGTAAACCTGAAGGAGAATAACCAGACTAAAGCCATCTCAAACACTCAGCTCCACGGTAATGTGGAGCTTTTTAAGAGGGGGCTGACAGAATGGAACATGGGAAGTGAAAAGCAGGAGGGAGGGGGACGTGAGCTGTGGGTGATCTGTGCAAGGAGCCAGGTGCAAGGTCTCACCAAGGCTCCATCTGCTTTCCGCTCCCGTCCATGCTGTTATCTCAGGGTCCTGCTGGAGGGCGCAATCAGCACAGCTTTATTGATGTCTTCCTTGGTTTCCTAGGTTCTGGATAGTATGTGCCAATCTGTAAGTTTATACCTTCAGGCTGGCTGGAAAATACATTTATGTAAATAATATCATTTTCCCCTATAACTAAGTTTCAAAATCTCAAATAACCATGGGAAAAGAGGGAACTCAGAGAAATGCATGCCATGAAAAAAACTGCCCTTTTAAAATTTGCCTACAGCCCCTGTGGTTTTAGGTCCCAACAAGGCTTCAGTCCTGCTCACTCTAACAACTGGGGTTCGAAGTTGGTCCTCCATCATCAAATTGCAAAGAAGCACTTGAAAAGGTGCTCGGTATCAGGAAAATGCAATTTGAAACCTCAGTGAGGTACTGCTATACATCGATTAGAATAGCTAAAATTAAAATATATATACAAAAACAACAAACACAAAATACTAAAAATACCGCATGTTGTTGAGGAGAAAAGAGCCAAAGCTCTCATGTCTTGCTGGCGGGATTAGAAAATGGTGCAGCCGCTTTGGAAAATAGTTTGGTAGTCTCTTATGAAGTTAAACAAACACTGACCACATGACCCAGCAAATATCCTAGGTATTTACCCAAGAAAAATGAAAACCGATGTTTACACAAAACTTTGTAGCTGAATAGTTACAGTGGTTTTATTCACGAATGCCTCAAACTGGAGACAACCCAATGTTAGCAGCCAGTGAATGGATGAGCTGCGCTGCCTCCACACTACTGAATGCCATTCAGTAATAAAAATGAACAAGCTATCAGTACATGCAATGCCATGGATAAAACACAAAAGCATGTTGCTAAGGGAGAGAAACCAGACTCCACAGGCTGGGTACTGTGTGAGTCCATTTATATGGCATTATGGAAAAAGCAAAATTATAGAGACAGAAAACAGATCACTGGGTGCCAGGGGCTGGGGTTGGGCCTTCCTGTACCCAGTGCTCCCTGTCACTTCAACCCCCCACTAGAGTGTAGGCCACATGGGAGGGAGGCCTCTCCGTATCTGTCCATACCCCCCACCCTGAGAATCATCCATTTGTCACTGTCTCAAAAGGGCAGCTAAAAACTTGGTTACCAGTCACTAGTCATTCCAGAAGGAATGCACGGAACCCTATAAAAGGGACATCTACTGGGAAGATTTAATAAACAAAGGAAAGAGCTAATTACAACAGGCTAAAAGGTTTAGAGACGGGGTGGGGCAGACTTGGATATTCTAGGTCATTCTGAGCAAATGGCAAGGGGAGAAGATATTGCTGGAAGGGGTGGGAGAGGAGGTGCCATCAGGCCCCAGCTGGCTTGGCTTTTAGCACCGGTTCTTCTCTCCTTGAGTCTCACCAGCCTGTTACCTCTGCCTCCTCCACTAGACAATAAGCTCCCCATGGGCAGGTATGTTTGTCCTCTTTGCCTCTCAGCACCCCTGATGGTGTCTGTCATATCGCATCTCCTAACTAAGCATTTCTGGCATCTGAAAATGACAGGTCTCTGTGTACCAAGCTGGGAAAAGGTGGCAGTAGGAACATCAGAGATACAGGGATACCAATGGGCAACATTATTACGCATCCATCAATTCCTAAGAATGTCCTAAGGAACTTCTGTGTAACCCGTCCCTATCAGATGATGAAGAAAACCCAAGAGCTGAGTTAAGCACCCCTGCCCCCCTTGATCCAACCAAGAACTCAGAAGTAAAAATGAACTAAGTCTAACACTGTGTGCAGTAGGATGTCTCAAAAGGAGAGATGGGATAAGCTGGATGCACATGCACAAAGGAGATACCACTTAAGTTTCAGACAGAGGCCAAGAGAAAAATGGCATTTTAGAAAAAGAAGATGTAAAGAAGGCCTGAGCATAGTTCGCCATTAAGCAATGAGGGGTCTACCTGGGGATCTGAGTGGAGTTAACAGGTTGGGGGCCCAGGGAGATGAAATAGGATGAGGTTGGACTGGGTGAAAAAGCGAGATCTGGAGGGGAGAGGTTAAAAGATCTAGTATCAGAGCAAGATGCTGGGAGAACTCAGTTTGAGATCTGCCTGTCATTTTAGTTTCCCAATTTATTAAAACAGGGAGTTTAGACTAGGGGATCTCTCATGCTCCTCTCAGCTCTGATTTCCTCAGTTGCTCAACTTGCAACCCATGTAAGTCCTTCCAGAAACACAGCTTTGACAGACTCCTGTGTGTGCACAATGCATAGGAGGGTGGCTGACCAGACTTCCTCGGAGTGCCTCTAGTTACCCCCCTTCCCCCCGCAGGGCAACCTCATGAGAGTGAAACAGGTGCAGACTGGGGGTCAGGGGGCTTCAGAGCCACATGACTTTGACCAGTCTCTTCCCTTCTCCAAATGCCAGCTTTCACCTGTAGACTCAGGATACCAGTGGACACTGGGGCTCCCAGAGTTGAAAGAGTTCAGAGGGCGAACATTCCTGGAAGTGCACTGCTGAGCTCAGCAGAGACCCAGAGCCCACTGAGAGCAGGTGCAGAGTGGTTCCAGATGCTGTGTTGCACTGGGTGACAGCAATCACAGTGGCACCAGCCTCAGGGTGCACCTCCAGGTGGAGCTCAGGACACTGACTACCCAACCCCCTCCCCCCCCGCCAAGTGCTCCAGCCACTGGAGTGGCCCCCTTCACAAATGGTGTGTTACTGTTCTTTTTCACTCTGCTAGCCCGATTGTTGGCGGTGACATTACAGCCTCCCTACATGGGGGCCTCCTGTCTGGTGGCCATGCAGAGAGCTGGCGACGGTGATTAATAAGCACTCAGTGTGTCAGCCCTTGTGAGGAGGGTGCTGCCTCCTCGGCATGAATATGCATGGCTGCAGGGACGGACGTGATACTGGCAGCATGTGAGAGGACACAGTGGCTGGCCTGAGCTGGGAGCAGCAGGCAGGTCGGTCACTGGGGAGATGCAACGAAGCCACTCAGCTCCTTCCTGGGTGGAGCAGAGCGGTGGTTTTCATCAGCCCCGCCACCAGCCCTGCTGTCACCAGGAAGACAGGCTGGCAAATGCGAACATGAATACATCCCCCTCTCGCCTCACCTCAGTGCCTTGTGGAGCTATTAGGGACTTAAAATTACCATTGCAGTAAAAGGGGAGAGAGAATTGAAGAGGAAGAGGGTGCATCTGTTAATGGAAGCATCGCTGACTCCAGTGGGGGTACACCCTGGGGAGGGGCCAAGACAATCAGGGTCTTCAGAGGTGCAGGAGTGACATCTTTGGATCTGCCTGTCCCTTCTGAGTCCCTTTCAGGGCCTCTGCCTTGCCTAATAGGCAAAGAGACACCCAGACATCCTGCAGATTGCTCTGTGGTTCCAGGGAACCGGAATGGCATTGGTTGGTCCAGAATAAATGTTTATTTTGTTTGAATGAACGAATGAATGAATTCCAGACATTCAGTAAATAATTGATGACTGTTGATTGATTGGATTAAGCCGGCATCTTAATCCCCTGTAGAAGTGCAAACTCTCAGGATGGAATCACCTGCAGTCACTTGCACCTGCACCGTCCCATCCCACCACAGATGCAGGTTTGGGAATGGACACCCAGGATGTCTACCAGCTCCACTGTGCCACCTGCCTGTCCCTCTGTCTCTGTGCCCTCATCATTTACTCATGCCAGTGTGGACCGATGATCTACCTCCCGCCTTGTTCTGTCCATAGGGATAAAGAACAACCCAGGCGAAGATCTGTCCTCAGAGCACTGACATTTGTGGGGAAGTCAGAAAATAAACAAGGAAATAAACGGGACAATTTTAGGTCTCAAGAAGCCACTAAACTTGTGTCTTTCTTCCTGCAGACTGATTGTTCTCCCAAGAACTTTTAACACAGCACAAGGAGAATTGGTACCTGGGTTTCTGGGGTTCATGGCCAAATTTAAACTCTGAGCTGTTACCTTCTTAAACTGCCTCTTGATAGCAGGACAGGTGAGTCGGCCCGTCCTGCACAGGAGAGAGTCACGAAGCTGAGCTTGGCCACACAGCAGAGCCGTCACCCAGGAAGACTGGCTGGGAGCTGGGAGTGCGGAGCCGTTCCGTACCCTGGAAAGCTTTTCACTGAGCTCCTCATGAAAGCTCATCAAGCATTTCGAGAGGATGGTATGGACAGAGGCCTAAAGTGGATTCCCTTGTCCCTCCTTAAGAAGCAATCAGCTCAGGCAGCCATCAGCTCACAGAGCTGTAACCTGAGCCACCTGGTGCGGGGAAGGCCCCTGCTTGGTTTAGTGTTCTGAAGTCACCATCTGGAAATTCTTAATACCTCTGAACAAGGAACCCTGCGGGGTTTTGTTGTTGTTGTTGTTTGGTGGGTTTTTTTGCACCAAGCAAATTACGCAGCTGGTCCTGCCTTTCAGGGATTGCACAGAGCTGGACTTCAGGTCCATTGTTACCTCCCAGAGCCCACCTCCCTCCTCTAGAACGTGAGAGGGTGTTTGCTTAAAGCTTCTTCCAGGCCTAGTGCTCCAGGAAGGAGTCTCTGAACAACAACCCCAGATGGAGTCTCTTACACTCACAGATCAAGTCCTCAAGAAGCAGCAGCTCAACACCAGAGCAAGCAAAGCCCGATGTGAAACCTATCCCTGCTGGTGGTGCTGGTGTGGTGTCTAAATCTCTCCACTGCCTCTGAGATATTAGGAGGCCCATGGGAGTGACGTAGCCGACAGTGATTCCATTCTTTTTATCAGGGCAACACAATAAAAAACAGAAACAAACAGCAAACACACAAACAAAATCTCTCTTCTGCTCACTACCCTTCACCCCCTGAGCTGAATGCCAGCCCCTGGGCAACAATCTAGCAGATCTAGACTGAAAGAGAGAAGGCGGAGGATAGTGGTTTAACTTCTCACACTTCTATCCGACGGGGCTCTTCTGAAGCCAGGAAGCAGGCCCCATCAGGGGAAGACTCAGGGTTCCAGATACACAGATGTACTCTGTAGCATGTCAGCCAGGATATGCTTGGTTGTGCTGTGGTAACGAGTGGCTCCATATCTCAGTGGCTCGACACAAACAGGATTGGTCCTCGCTTACCCTCTGTGTCCAGCAAGGGTTGGCTGTGGGACTCTGCTCACCCTGGTCCCTCGGGGACCTGGGCAGAGAGAGTCTTCACCTCCACATGGGCTCCCACAATCACTGCAACAGAGGAAGGGACCCTGGATCTTAGAAGTGTCATATGTCACACATGTGCTAAGTGGCACATATCACATATGTTCTAAGTGGCACATGTCACATAAGTTATAAGTGATACATGTTACTTCTGTGTACATTTTTCTGGCCAAAGCAATTCACATGGCCACAACTAACTTAGATTGCAATCCTAGCATATATCCAGAAGAAGAGAGAACTGGAAATAATCGGTGAATAAAACCAGTGGCACCACCACATATGTCCAGACCGAAGATTCCTCTTTACTACCATACCTGGCATCATGGAAAAAGTGACAAAGGATAGGATCTCACTATGTGAGAGCTGAGCAAACTCTTTCCTTTCTTTCCCTATAAAAAGGGTTGTATCTTTCCTACCACCCTCAGAGATTATGTGAGAACCAAATGAAATACTGGATGCAAAATAGTAGTTGACATGTGTTGAATACTAAGTGCCAGGCACTGTCCTAGTACTCTAATCATCAGACGGGGCTATGGCACAGGACCGTCATTACCTTCACTTCGCAAATGAGGGAACTGAGACACGGAGCACTGTGTAATTGGCCCCTTATCACTCAGAATGTGACCTAGGATGTCTGACCCAAAGCCGGCTCTTGCACACTGGTCCATGCTCAGGAGCAGCTCATGTGTTGGGAAGCTTCATTAACAAGCAGCTTCCAGACACTGCCCCTTCTGAGTATCAGCCAGGGCAGAGCCCCCCACCACATGTCTCTCTTCAGCTTCCTTTGGGTCGTCAGAAGCCTCCAGGAGGACATGAAAGCACTACTGCTTCTTCCTGGTCCCCAGACTGAGAATCACATATCTTGCATGCCTGCAAGGAAGAAGCTGAACACCTTTCTACATGGGCCCTCCCTTCACCTCTATCAGCTGGAGAAACACAACCAATGATACAGTCCCTCTCCTCACTTCTCTTCTCCCCAGCTTTCCACCCTGTGCCACTTGTGAGCGGTGTATGTCACGTCTCTGGAGCCACGTTCCGTAAAATAACATCTGCCATTGCTGGCAGCCCTCAGAGGGTCTGGCACTTGGTGGCTCCAGAGAGGAGGGGCCTGGAAAGATGCCCATGAGTTGATCTTAAGGAACAGAGACTCCAGGGAGAGGAGGGTGAGCCATGTGGGAAACTGGGCCCGGCTCTTTGTTCTGTGAAGCTCCCTAGAGTAGAATTGTTCTGTTGGGCACCTCCGCACTGTGTGTATCTTGGCTGTGAGCTCCTCTGGGTCAGGTCTTCATCTTCATTACTGCCAGCCTCCCATGCCCAGGCCAATTACCACCGAGCTCAAGTTCCATTTCTGGAATATGGGCAATGATGAGGGAGAGAAAGTGTGGATGCCTAAAGACAAAAGCCAAGATTTACAGCTTCAGCCTATAATACCCAGATTAATGCCCCCCATAGACACACACATGCACAAACACACGCACATGCTCACACACACGCACACAAGAAGATCATAGGCACAGCAAGAATTCCCCTACTTGGCAAGATTTGAGGGCCACCAGCAGTTCCACCTCCTTCTAAACATAAAATTCAATGACTGGGTCCTCAGAGACCTCTTTTGGGAGAATCATTGCCTTCTCTCCAGATGTGTTTTTTGAAGATGTAAATCTTCCGAGTTTACTTCCCCCAACTCAGTATGAATAAGTCTGTGTGTATTTCCCCCTCTGTCTGGGCATGTGCCCCAGGTCATATGAGAACTCCAGAAGGCAGTGGCCACGGCAAGGTTCAAAGCTTGGAGAAAGGGAAGGAAAAGGGCAGTGAGGCAGAGACAGGCCCATGCAAGCTGAGCACCCATGATTTGGACAAAAAAGGGCGTCCCTCCCAGGACCTGAGGATGTTGCAGGACTGCCTGGCAGAGGTACCCAGCAAGGCACCTGGATGAACACAGCAAGCCCAGGAGCTCTGGAGAAGATGCCATCAGTATCTAGTCTAGTCCCTGCATCGAGGAGGGGAAACTAAGGCCAAGGGTGGGCAGTTAGATTGCTGCTCTCTGCAACCTAGACCCCAAGTCTGACTCCACAGACCAGTGGACATGGCTGCTTCTGGGACCTCTGGCACCCGGGATGGAAACCTGGAGAAGGAGGCCAAGGTCAGGACTCAAAGTCTCCTTCCACTGCTTCATGCACCCGTCGCAGCAGCTAGCCACTCCCCAGCCTGCACCCAGTTCTGCAGAGGCAGAGCCCACAAGGGTCTGGTCCCAGATGCCAGCCTCTGGGCAGCCCCTCTAGGAGTCTGCGGTGTCAGGAGAAGGGTCAGCTGATGGTGACCAGCTTGGGCCATTGCTCTCATGCTCTCTGGTAGTGGTAGTGGGAACACGTACAGAAGCCAGGCTCAGACGGCAGATCGGAGGGGATTTCAGGACTCTGATAACCTAAATGGGCCTGCAAACCTGTGGCACAAAAAGCCAGGCACGCCACTGGTGTGGTTCCACCCCTGGCTTCAAAGTCTCGCATCGCTGAGTTATTAAACATGAGATGCAGGCATCTGGGTTCTCATATTTAATGTGTTACACAGGAGATCAGAGAGCAGATAGACATGGAAAACATCAGGCAGTAATTAAGGATCATTCTGGGAGCCAAGTGGCCTGCCCTCCCTCCCCGCCCAGCCCTGCTTACCCCTCAGCCCCTGCTTTCTTTCATCTCCTCCCCTCCTCCTCTCTCCCTGTCTCTTTCATTCATCTCTTCACAGCCTCCTTTCCTCCCTCCCACCTCTTCATCTCTCCCTTTCACTCTCTTTCCAGCTCTGCCTCCCCTGCTACAACAATCGCCGCAGTCCTCCTGGCTCCTGCTGTTTTCCCCAGATCAGAGACTCCCTCACCTTCCAGAAAGCTCCCCCCTCTGTCTCTCTCTTCCCTCCTCCCTTTCTTTCCACCTCACCCCTCCTCTCTCCTCTTCTAGCCTGTTTCTCTCTCTGAGCTCCTGGTCGCCTCTGCCGGCTGCTAGAGTCACCATGACAACGGGCCTCCTTGACAGTTACAGCCCAGGCAGCAGAGTCTCTCTGCACCGGGGACTCCGATGCTCACTGGGAATCTTCTCCCTGATCCCTGAGTCCGGGCAGGGAACTCACCTCACTACAGTTGTTCAAGGCCACAGAAGGGGAAAAGCAAAGAAGGAAGGGAACATGGGAGAGAATGAAAGAAGAGATAGAGGACTGAAGCTCTCACCTGCTCCTTCTCTGGTGGGGACAGAAAGGATGACGCTGGCTGGCAGGGGAATTACAATGGCTGGGGAACTGGGAGGGAGGCCTATAAGCTGAGTCTCTTCTCCTATCCTGGGGGGCTCAGCAGAAAGGAGCTGTTTCCTTCAGGTCAGGAGAGAGGAAAAAAGGATGTAACAGCTAGCATGATGTGTGCTGGAACAGAAAATTCCAAACTCCAAACTCCAAACTCCTTTGCCTGGTTCCTAAGACTCTTACCACTTTGTTCTTACACCTTGATTGAGAAGGTATTTCCCGGCCACGCGTGTACTGAGCATCTATTCATCCACCATGCAGAGCAGGAGGCAGTGGGACACAGAGAACAGAACACACCCTGACCTTAAAAAGAAAGTACAGCCTGTTTCTCAGGTACCAGGGAACCAAACATTGAATACTTAAGACCAAACTATATAAATAACAGACGGATATAAAAAGATGCAAAGAAACACAACGCACTTAATTATGTCATAGAATAAGAATTAAATCGAAGGGTGGCCAGATCGCCTACCTGCCCAGCACTTGGAAAGGCTCTAGGATGGAGCTGGAGTCTGCCCTGGAAGCAGAGTAAGGTCCGAGGAGGGAGACACGTGGGAGGTATGCCTGTGTAGATGGGAACAGCCACTCAGCCACACCACGGAAGGATCTGCATGCCGGTCTAAATTGTTTTGACTTTATTGGGTTGTTTGGAGAGAAAGCATGGAAGACATATTGCAGCTGCTTACCTACATATTTAGAAGTCTGGGGCATGTGTAATTCATTTTATAAAAAGTGGACATCACTGGACGATGTCAGTGGGAAGGAAGGGGAGGGGAAGTCCTGCTGCGGCTGCATGTGGGTGCGTGGCTGGGACCTGCTACTCCACGTCCATCACTCCCCAGCTCTGGCCCAGCCGCTCGGCCACTCAGTCACTCAGTCACTCAATCACTTGGCCACTCAGCCTGGTCGCAGCAAGACCCGCTGACTTTCCAGCCACTGTTGTACCATCTCCCTGCTTTACACTTGAGGTTAGATTGTGGAGATGAGGTTTTGCTGAAAGAGTTTATTTTCCTTTCCCGAATGCTTCAGATAGAATAATGAGGAGATGAACTTGAAAACTCAAACTGTGTAAAGGGCCTGTAGTGTCTTGTTCACAGAGAATATGATCAGTCTGTGTTGTATAAGTTTCAATCACAAAGATGATGGAGATGAAATGAGGTCGAGCCGGCCTCTCTGAGATTCTGTGTGATCTAGCAGAGAGGAAGGATAACTGGGAGGCGGTGTCAGGGCTGGCTGTGCACCTGCCAGTGGGGAGCCTTAAAATATCAGGTAACTTCCTGAGAATTTCCCTCCACATCTGCAACATAGCCAAAACCAAACAGTTCTTTCTGTGAGGCTGCTGTGGGGATCAAGTGAAATAGCAGGTGCAGATACCCTCAGGATGGTGAGAAGTGCTTATTGACTGATGGAATCCATATGTGTTTCATGGTGGTGGCAGTGCCAGCATTGTGGCTCTCAGGTGACCTGTGTGTCACGTTCAGACTCTGGCTGAAAAGCTCCTCTGCAGTGCGAAAAGGACACGGGATGCACTCAGCCTTCAATTTCATCATTGGTAAAACAAGAAGGTTGGACTAAAGCCACCCGTTCTTCAAAACACAGGGCAGTGGAGATCATTTTAGGTGGGGCATGAATATAGCATTAAGTGACAGTTAATCCTTAGTGAGAAAATTATTTCCTTTTCAATTATCTTCCAATCCTTCAAGTCTCAGCTTGGTTCCAGTTTTCAGTTAACACCTCTCTAATATCTGCTAATTTACCTTTTCCAGGAAGAGAAAGCAGGCCTCGGGCTTAGAACCTTGGCCAAGCAGCAGTGCCTAGCTAGAGTGTGATAACTTTGCTGACCTTTCATTGTATTCCTTTTCTGCCTTCTATTTATAGGAAGTGGTATTGGTTTTCCATTTATAGTAATGATAAAAAGTTTCTATCTATCTATAGAAGTATCTATATACTTTCCATATATGACTAAGTAAAAAGATGAGTTGCATTAAAGGAAAATATCACATCAATAATAGAGCAGAGATTATGCAGATGTGGCAAAAAATCGTGGAGGCAGCAGGAGTCTGAGAATTGTTGGGTTAGCTGATCCCTAAGTTTCCTCCCAGGACTAACGGTCCCCGATATTCTCACTATATCCTCTATGAGCTCACAGAAGTTGTGTGCACATTGCCAGTTAGTCAGACAATGAAGATTTAAACTCCCAGGAGACCCATATTTAGCACAAGGACAACAATGATAACCCAAAGAGGGCCTTAAAAAGTTTCTAAGTGCATTCAGGTAGGATCTCCCACTTGATCTCACAACATTTTGCAAATGAGGAATGAGACCCCCTGCATCCACATGATTTGCTTGAAAGCACTCTGTTAACAGTAAGTCAAGGTTCCAACTGGGTCTCTTCAAAGCCCTGATTGTTTCCAGAATTTCTGATTGTTCCTATACTTCCATTACATGAGGCCTCATATAACTGATGGAGATACCAAAAGACCCAGCTGAGTTTAAAAAATTAATGACATTTCTTCAGTTCAGGGAAGAGTCTGACTCCTTCAGACCCAGCTGTGTGACAGATGTCACCCATGCTGCCATAACAGGATGAAAGGGAAAGCCCCAGCCCTCTAGCCACTTACTCTCCCAATGGGAACAGCAGACCAAGAATGGAAAAAAGTTGCAATTGGCATTGTCCATTGATATCAATGTCACTTTTATTTTAGGGGACTCTTTGTGACCAAAATCCCAATGCCCTTTTTAACTACCAATCTTTTCATAATTCTTTAAATGAATCATGATGCAAGGATCATTTATTCATTCATTTAACAAAGATTGAGCATCTACTGTGTGTGAGGACTTAAAATATATGCCATGAACAGAAAGATTACAATCTTATAGGAGAAATTAAAATTGAGCATGTAAATAGCTATTATACAAAGCAGAATGTGATAAAATAATGACGATGATGATGATTATATCATTATAAAAATGCACATTTATGAACATATCACCATATGCCGGGCACTATTTTAAGGACAATCTTTGTTATTTTTTTTTTCAACTTTCAGAACAATTCTATGAGAAATACTAGTAATATGCCAATTTTTTTAGATGAGGTGACAAAAGCTTAGATAAATAATCTGTTCAAGGTCAACCACATCCTAAATGGCAGAACCACACTCAAGTCCACCCGACCCCAGGACCCTCACTTGATGCCTGCAGGAGCCGCATTCTGTGCTGAACATCTTCACCCACCACGTCACCTACACTTTCCACTGGCAGTGTAGCAACGTGGTTGAGAGCACATACCTGGAACCAGGCAACAAGGGTCAGATCCCAGTTCTGCCTCTCCCTAGTTCTGTGACACTGGGATGTTACTTAACTTCTGTCTGCCTCAGTTCCAGCTCTAAAGAGGGGTTCCAGCTCTAAAGCTAATATGTGTATTGTGCTTAGAAGGCTACCCAGCACATGCTATAACTAGATCAGTGACAGCTACTATTATGCTGGTATAGATATTATTAATTCCATTTTATAGGCAAGGATGTTGTGACATTCTAAAAATGAACTAGCTTGTCCAAGATCTTATATCTGCATATGACCCAGCAATCCCACTGCTGCGTAAATACCCAAAGGAATAGAGATCATCATGTCGAAGGGATACCTGCACTCCCATGTTTACTACAGCACTATTTACAATAGCCAAGAGTTGGAATCAGCCTAAATACACATCATCAGTGAGTGGATAAGGAAAATGTGGTATATCTACATGATGGAATACTACTCTGCTATAAAACAGGACGAAATATTACCATTCACAGCAACATGGATGAACTTAGAGAAAATTATTTTAAATAAGCCAGGCACAGACAGAGAAATACCGCGTGTTCTCACTTATATGTGGGAACCAATAAAAATAAACAAACAAACAAATAAATAGAAAAAGAAGATACAACAATCACAATAATTCCTTGAACTTGTTAAGAGAAGAGAACAGGTATGATGTTGATGGGGGTGGGAAAGGGGGTGGAGGGAGGAATTGGTAAAGGGCCACAAAAATCAACTACACTGTATATGATATATAAAAAATAAAAACAAAAATAACTAAAAATAAAAACAAAACAGAGGTTCTAAATGTAAAAAAAAAAAAAGAAAAAAATTGAATATAAATCAGGTGGTGTTTACAGGAAAGAGTAATTAGCCTCAATGCAAAAAATAGGAGGAAGGGAGTTCAAAGTCTGGAGAGGCTTTTTTTCCAAGTAGAGGCAGCATGATAAAAACCACCACAAAAAGAAAAAATCTAGATGAGAAATGGCCAGTAGACTCACTGGTCTAGGATAGACGGCACTGGAATGAACAGTGATCTCAAGGAAGGCCTGGAACGACACAAGACACAGCAGGCTAGTGAAGGCTGCAAACAGAGAAATAGTATCAGAACTAGCAGAAGTGTACAAGGTCATTGAAGGCAGAGAGATTAGAGACTAGGAAGTTAATAAGACACTAAATAGACCCAGTTTTTAAAAATAGATTCTGTATAGATAGTAGTAATAAAAATAAACAGGTGGAAATTATTTATATACTTATTTATTTAATAAAAATGTATGGAGCACATACTATGCACTAGGCACTAGGGATATAATACATAGTGAGCAAGACTCAATCCCACTCTACAGAGAGATATATAGAAAATCAAATAGGTAATAATGATATAGTGTTATCAGTGTGACAAAATCACATGTGAACAGAAACTGACCCAGACTGGAGGAGTCAGAAAAAGACTTTCTGAAGGAAATAATACCCAAGTGATGAGTAGGAATTGGGCAGAGGAAAGATGAGGTTGCATTCCTAGCCCAGGGAATAGCATGTGCAAAGGCCCTGAGGCACTATAGATCATGGCTCCTTCAAGAGCAGAGTAAGTTGGATAAAGATGGAAAGGGGATGAGAGATATAGCAGGAGCTAGATCATCTAGGCCATTTTAGTCTGCATTAAAAATATTTCTATTTTTTCATAGGTATCAAGGGGAGCTATTGAATAGTTTTAGGCAGAGAAATCATAAGATCAGGTTTATTACTTAGAAAGACCACTACTGTGTGGATTGAAGGAGGCAGGAGAGATTGCAGGGAGACCCAGCAGGAGGGTAGAGCTGTAGACCCAGTTAGAGAAGATAGTGACTTGTATAGGCTCATCATGATGGAAACAGAAAAAAAAGAGGATTTAAAGTGAGTTTATCCTTGACAAGATCTGGTGATGATTGGATGTCAGGTGTGAGCAGGAGGAGAAAGGATAAGTTGTCACTGTGCAGATGGTGCTGCCATATCAGGAACAGCAAGGCCAGGCAGGGGCGATTAGTCAGCGTTCTCCAGAGAAACAGAACCCACAGGATGCATATATTTATTTTAAGAGAAATATTTATTTTAAGGAATTGGGCCAAACGACTGAGGCAATTGGCAAGTCTGAAATCTGCAGAGCAGGTTGGAAACCCAAGAAGAACTGATGTTACAGTCTTAAGCCCAAAGATAGTAATAGGCAGAATCTCTTCCCTCTTAAGGGACCACCAACTTTTCTCTTAAGGGCTTCAACTGATTGAATGAGGCCCACCCACAGTATGAAGAGTACACTACTTTACTCAAAGTTCTCTGTTGTAAACACTGATCACGTCTAGAAAATACCTCACAGCAACATCCAGACTGGTGTTTGGCTAAACAACTGGGCACCATAACTTAGCCAAGTTGGCACATAAACTTAACTATCATAGGGAGAAAGACGATTTGATTTTAGATCACCCCTCATAGCGGGGCATCCTAAGAAACTGTTGGCAAAGTTGGTTTCAAGTTCAGAAAGCAGGTCATTGATTTAAGGATCCTGTTTATAGAAGCGGCCATTGGCAAGAACCATGCCCTTGGAAGAGGCAATGAGGAGAGGGAAAAACAAGAACAAGCATGTGACCCCTGTCAGAGAGGAAAGAAGGGCCAGCGAGGAAAACTAAGGCCAAGGAAAGAGAGCATTTCAAGCAGGAAGACTTGGCTCCAGTGTTGCATGCTAAAGAACGCAGGACAAGAACACTCAGAAAATTACACTGGGTTTGGATTCTTTACTTGTTGATTCCCCAAGTTTGAAAAAGAATGTACTTAAGCTCCTCCCATATCCCAGGCAGTGTCCTGCCTGCACCTTTCCAGCTGGCCACTACTTCCCAGGCAGATGTCTGGCATTTCCAGCTACCAGGACTTCCTGTAATAGCATCCCACATCCTTGTGGCTTCCAGGGAGTGTTCTGGGTCAGCTCTTCCTCTCTTGAGGATCTTTGGGGACCCCTGTACTGACACAGTGTTAATTTGCACTGCTTATGTGCTCTACATATTCTGTGCATGTGACCAACCCTAATTTCCCCAAATAGATTATGAAGTCTGCAGGGGATAGAGATGATGCCTTTTATACTCTCAGAGTTTGCCATCCTCCCCCAGGCCACTTACACACCCCCTCATAGGCCTTGCAGAGTGACCTGCATCTAAGAGGTCTCACTGAAACGATAGGCCTCTGTCCCCACTAGGCAGCTGTCTCCCACTGCCCCTGCAGGTGGCCCCTCAACTGCTGCCAGAAAAACCACCCTGTGACTACAGGGGGTATCCACCCTTCTCTACTTCTTTCCTCTGCAGCATCACCTCTGCCTAGAGCACCTCTGACTCCCCAGTGTGTCTTGTCACAGCCCTTTAACATCTAGCCAGAGTCTTCTCCTCCCCTGGTTTATTCAGTCAACATTCTTTCAACAAATATTTACCAGAAAAGAGACAGTGAAGGCAGGATGATTGAGAAACACAGAAAAAACAAATGCCTCCTCACATGGGCTTACCCTTTGGTGGGAGGGAGAAAACATAAATGAATGAATGTTAACGTGCATTTCAGGTCACGAGTGATCAGGAATAGGAAGTAACTGGGCAAGATGAAGGAGTAGAGAGAGTAGGCACTGTGTCGTAAGGAGAGGGGAGGACGGTGCTCTGCAAAGGTGGCCTCTGAGCAAAGACATACAGGGAGTGGGGGTGAGACCTCCGTACTATCTGGAAAGTGGACTCAGGTAGAGGGAATTCATAGTGAAGGCCCAGAGGTGCGGTAGATCGTCATGTTGGTTTTCTCATCCTCCTCTTTATTTTCCCTCTGTGAGGAGGGGCTAGAATACTTAAAAACAACTCTGTTTCCCAGGATCCCTTGCAGCTAAGGCTCTGGGTGTCACTTAGGTCTGCCCATTACCTACACTTGCATAGGATTTGAAATTTCTTCCTCCTGTGGTTTCTGGCTGCTGTTCTTCTCAGGGAGGTCACGGTTTCCTCTGTCTGTTCTCCAGCCTCCCGGGGTCCAGAGGCTGCTCCTGTGGTGGCTGCTGCTTCCCAGGCAGTCCACTCCCACAGCCAAACTCTTCCTGGTGCCCCTACCTGTCCCTCCTGTGGCCACTGCAGGCCTGGGAGACCAAGACCTCCCATTCTGCTACTGCCTGAAGCTCACCATGACTTTTTGGTTCCCCTAAGCCTGCTCACCCCTTTGCACAAAGTCCCTTCACTAAAGTCTTTTCAATTACTCTCTGGGTGTGTCATCTACTTCCCGAGCAAGAGTTAGCCAGAGAAAAGATGGGGACTGACACTGAGGTGGGGCCAGGAGACTTCCAGGCTCTGGGGCCAGTGCATGTGACACAAACTGTGTTTGAGGAACTGAGAGAGAAAGGAGGCATCTCTAGGTGAAGAGAACAAGGGGTGTGTGACATTGGGTGTAGGGGGCAGGGGCCAGTCCTGCAAGGCCGGAACACCACACAGATAAACAGTGAGTGGCCAGACAAGCCGGAAACCAGATCTGGCTCTGCAAGAAATGCCCATTCCAATTCTATCCCATTATACCCCCCAGTCCCTGCACTCTCTTCTGGGTGCTTCTTTCCATAGTACCTTCCACCCTCCTCTTTTCTTCTCTATTTTCCCAGAAATCCCACAGTGATGAATGGTCTTAAAGAGCCACATGGAGAAAGGGACATATGACCCAGATTCCCCTGACATTGCTACTATCCTGGTCAGAAAAGAGCTCTGAAGCTCTGAATCCTGCCCATAATGTCTCAGGGGGAAGTGCAAGGTGACATGGTTATGAAGTCCACAATGCCTCAATGTGGCTGGTTTTCATTCACTTCCATTTCATGTAATTCTCTGGTATGTTAGGCTTATATTCCTTCACAGCCTCAGGGGCTGGCTTCACCGCCAGGGCAGCCAAAGCTTCTTCCCAACGTTCCTTTTTGTTTTTCCACCTGTGACTGAAGTGCTAACACTGGGAAACATCTCAGGTGGGCTTGCTTCTGATGCTCCCTCAATTGTCAATTCACATGGTGATGGCATATTTCTTGAGAGTCTTAAGAGCTATCATCAAAACTCTATAATAAAAATGTTCCCAAGATGCTCTTAACAGCTTAAATCTCAGCGTCATCTGCTAGGACATTCAACAGAGTGTCAGTTAGCAAGAAGAAAGCTTTGTATTCTCAGGATGGAAACTCTCACTCATACTCTTCAAATCAGTTAGAGTCAAGGGACCCCAGGATCCTTGGATTTGTAACCCTTTCCCTCCACCTTGCCCCATGTGGCTGCTTTTGAAAATCATTTTTTTAAAAATTTTTATTTTGTCAATATACAATGTAGTTGATTATTATGTCCCATCACCGAAACCTCCCTTGAAAATCATTTTTTTGGCTAAGCTGAAACCTCTGGAATTCAGAATCATTACCCCTTTAAAGTCAACTTGAACTCATTAAAATTTTTTTTTTTTTTTTTTTTTTTTGTCTTTTTTGTCTTTTTTCGTGACCAGCAAAGGGATCGCAACCCTCGGTGTTGCCCCCGCTCCTCGCTCAGCCAGTGAGCGGCCGGTCCGTATGCGGGATCCGAACCCTCGGCAGGAGTGCCACCGCGCTTCCCAAGCGGCGCACTGCAGCAGTGCGCCACCGGGCCGGCCCGAACTCATTAAAATTCTAAATTTGGGGAGTGTTAATAAATGGAGCATATTGCTTTAAAGTACATAGAGTCCATCTCAGTTTGTGATCTGCAGTAATTAGCATGTAGACATAATGTAGGATCAGCATACTGGAGTTATGGGAGGCGAAGGCTCAGGGATTGTCAACACTCTAATAACATCTTAGTTCTTTAGGAGTCCTCCCTACAACCTTGATTATTCATTTATCAACGCTTCATTCCATACTTGCTAGCCAAATTCTATCCATCCTTCTAGACCAATTCAAGTCCTACTTATTCCATCAAAATGGTTCTCTTCTCACTGATCATCCCCATCATAACTCACACTGAGTTCATGATCTATCCCACTCATCAGGCTCTGAATTATTAGAATAGTAGACAGACTGACAGAAGTTCAAGTGTGGTAAGGACCTCTCAAATGCAAAGGTATTTTGAAAACTTATGGGTGAATTCTTGGCTGTCATAATAATTGTAGAGCACTACTAGCATGTGCTGGAAAGAGAACAAGGGTGCAAGAATTCCTACCATGCTGGGGACAATCCTACACAGCAAGGAACTATCTTATATCCTATACAAATCTCAAGTGTCCCACCAGACAATGGGAAACTGAATTCATACCTTGAGACATGCTGGGATTTCACACAGGAGCTGTGTGTTCCATGATGTTTTGCTACTCTCCCATCCTGTGTCACAATATCAGGCATTATTTTGATACCACATTTGTAAATGAGGCTCAGTTCATTTTTAAGAATATCATGCATCCTCATTTTCTCTACTTTTACAGACTGCAATTTGAAATGGCACTTCGTCCTTGCAAGAGGAATTGGTAAAGGAACATGAAAATCAACTACATTGTACATTGATAAATTAAAATAAATAAAGAAATAAAATTAAAATATATTATTTATACTTTAAAAAAAGCTATTTCCCTGTTTCTCTCTTTTTTTTTTTTTTTTTTTTTAAAAAAGGGCCGGTAAGGGGATCTTAACCCTTGACTTGGTGTTGTCAGCACCACGCTCAGCCAGTGAGCAAACCGGCCATCCCTATATAGGATCCGAACTCGTGGCCTTGGTGTTATCAGCACCACACTCTCCCGAGTGAGCCACGGGCCGGCCTCTGTTTCTCTTTTTATATACAAATACGTCTGGTCTGTTAATAGTTACCCTTACATGGTTTTAGTTCTAGAATACGTATGCATATGCCTCTGCTCTTTTATTTAATGTACTTCTTGCACAGAATGCTTCTGATCTTCTTATTTCTCTTAAATCTAAACTTATTCATTATAAGCAGGTGCAACTGTATGACTACTTAATTATGTCTTCTAGTGTAGCTATATGTGAAAATTTACATATTGAAGTTCATATTATTTATTTTAAAATATTGGCTTTTTATTTCTCCTTCCTATTATAATCAGGGTATTATACTGATTTTTATTATGTATCTAAGTATAATATCTGCAAATTTCATTTAAGTTTGGTAAATGAGGCTTTACGAACTGTTTGTTATAAAAGGAGATACTAAGTACAATAAGTCTGAGAACCACTGATCTATTACAATCTCTCATTTTACAGAGGAAGAAAGTGAGGTATAAAGAGATTAAATGGCCCAACACTAAGTTGTTGATCTGGAATTAAAACCTTGATGTGACTTTCAGTCCAGTTCTCTTATTTTCTTTTCTAATTTTAATTGAATATTGAATTGTTCTTGATTCTATAGTAGAATTATAAAATCTACTATACAATCTCCTTGAAAACAGGGCCATTTTGTACCATCCTTTTTCTGTAATCATCCCAGTGACTAACACAGCACTCAGCATACCTAATATATCAGATTGGATTGAACTGAATTGCATCGACTTGAAATAAAACTATTTGAACTGAATAGTGGGGTGTTGGTGTTTTATAGCAAATAGTGCCTTCCAATATGGAAAAATCAGAGCCATCACTTCTGGGCCACGAAGTCACAGCTGGCACAGCTACTTCAGATCCCCTCTTTACCTCCTTCCCATACCTAACTTGTTTTCAAGCTCTTGCCTTGGACTACATTTTTGCCTCCCCTGTTCCCACAGCTTTTGACCTTCTTAACTCAGGGCCCTTTCCAAAAGCCTATCAACATTCATCTCCAGCTTTCCCTTCATGAACTGTATCCCTTGGGACATAGACTGAATACAGTCCTGAGACAATTCTTCCAGACCCTAAGATATTTTCAGAGAAAGAGCTAAAAATCAGTTTTCCCCTTTTCAGGTTTTTCCAGTTTCTGATTTTTTTCCTGGTTCTTTCCAAATGTGTTTTAAAAACTTGGTCTATGGTGAGATGCTTTGTTGACATGATACAAGAGCTAATTCTACCTGTCAGTGGGAATGGCACCAAAATACCAACTGAGAAGCCAGATTCCAGAAGGAGGCAAATTGTTCTATTTTCCCAATAAGTATGTGCATGTGTATTTGCACACACACATAAGCAGAAAGGAGAGGCAGCAGTTCCCACACCTAATTCAGCTGCCAAAATTGAAAATGAGTGCCAAGGAGGTGAGAGGCTTATAAAGAGTGTCAAAAACCATGAGCAAAACAGCAAGGTCATGAGAGTTGTGACTAGATAGCATGAGCTACATGAATAAAATTATGTGGGGCAATAATGGAAAAATATGCATCATGGGTCTAGGCATAGCACAGAGTAAGATGATTAGACATAAATGTTTCTATTATATATGACATTCAACTACACACACATACACCACCAGCAACCCTAATAGCAATAACAACAACCAGAATAGTTCCATTTGGGATTTCAGTGAAAAAAGTTATGAGGTCATAACATCCACTATAACAACCAAAAGAATATACAGTTTTGAATGCCATCAGAGAACTAAGGACACACAAAACATTAAATGAACTAAGAAGAGAAAACTCCCAAGGCATTCCAGATCTTTCCAAGACTTCCAAAGGCTGACAGAATGGCAACAGGACTGAATGCAACTCCCAAGGTGCGGAGCAGTATGCAGGACTTGATGGCAAAGAGAACTCACCAATGACCAAAAACATGCCAGCCTAGCTGTAAAACAGCAAGGGGTCTCTCACATATCTGAAAGCTGGTTGCTCAGCTGGGAATCAGGAGCAAATCCTTGGAATCTCACCAATGCTGAGATCTCAGATCCTGATGAAGGGAAAATGCTTACACTGTCCTCAGGATATGTAAATCCAGTGGTGAAATGAATCAAAGTGAAGCTTTGCAACAAAGCCCAGAACCATTTCAATGCAGCCTAACCAGCCAGACCAGATTGATTCAGCCCCCACTTTCACGGTGTAGTAGAAAAACAGAAGTGTAACTTTCTGGAAGAAAATGTTATTAACTTCATAATTTCAGTACCTAGTGTTCTTTTGTGTGTTAACACACACACACACACACACACAAGAAAATGTAACCCAAAGTCAAGACAGGAACCAGACAATAGAAACAGTACCAGAGGTGACCTAGATGTTGAAATTATTAGACAAAGACTTTAAAATAATTATGATAAAAATTCTAAGGGATCTAGTGGAAAGATGAATACATGTGTGAGGAAATAGGGAATTTCAGCAGAGATGTAGAAAATATAAAAAAGTACCAAATCAAACTGCAAGAAATAAAAAAATACAATATCATAAACAATTTGTTAAATGAATTAGCAGAAGACTGAACACAGAAGAAAAAATAATTAGTGAACTTAAAGGCTTATTGATGAAAAATGTCCAGACTGAAACAAATGAGTGAATAAAAAACAGCCAGAACAGCCTGGATGTGTTGTATAACATTAAATGTTTTAGCATACAAGTAATTAGGGTCCCAGAAAAGAGAAGGGAGAGAGCAGGATAGCAGAAACATTTGAGGACACAATGGCTAATAAACTGATGAAAAGCATCAGATCTAAGAAGATCAGCAAATCCCAGGCAGGATAATTACAAAGGAACCCCACCCCACCCCAGGCACACTGGAATCAAACATCTAAAATAAAAGATAAAAAGCAAATTTAAAAGTAGTCAAAGGACAAGGACACAATACATACTGGGGAACAATGATAAAAGTAACAACTGACTTTTCTCCATAAATAATGATGACCAGAAGACAATGGAATAAAGTATTTAAAGTGACAAAAGAAAAAAAAAAGTCAACTTAGAATTCTACCTAGTAAATTCTATCTAGTCAATACATATAAATATTTGATTATACTTAATTTATTTAATGCATAAATATATTTAATATATGTATTTATATGTATGTATATATATTATGTAATTATATATAATCATATTTATAATTATAATTGCATTTACATATAAATATATTTGTATATTACATGTAATATAATTATATACATATGTAAATGTATCTATATATGTAAATATATTTATATATTCAATATATAATGTTTAATATATAAGTACTGAAGGAAATATTTACCGGGTAAAATTCTAAGTTGACATATAAATATACCATATACAACATATATGAAAGACTATTGACTTTTTTTTTTTTTTTTGTCTTTTTTCGTGTCCGGCAACGGACCGCAACCCTCAGTGTCGCACCCACACCGGACCGGGACCGTCAACGGGATCACAACCCTCGGTGCTGCGCCCGCCCCTCGCTCAGCCAGTGAGCGGGAACCGGTCTGTATGTGGGATCCGAACCCTCGGCGGGAGTGCTGCCACGCTTCCCAAGTGGCGCACTGTAGCAGTGTGCCACCGGGCCGGCCCGACTATTGACTTTTTAAAGCAGAAAAAATAGCAGTGAATCATGGGGCTTATAACATGCATAGTAATAAAATTTAGATGAGAGCACAAAGTGACAAGGGGTAAATAGAATTATACAATTATAGACTCTTGCACTTTCACTAAGTAGCACAATGTATTATTTTATGCTAGCTCATACCACTTATAAAAGTTTTGAGAGAATTATATATGAATGAATTTTAAGGAAGGTTATGGTAAAGTTGACTTTCTCCCAGTTTTGGTTCTTTCTCCCAGTTTTCGTTCTATGTATACAAAGCCCACATTTATATTGTTGGTCCAAAGCATATTTTATTTTCCTTTTTTTTTCTGGCCCAATGGAAAAAAAAGAATTTAAAAGAAGAATTTCTTGGCAATTTGTTAACATTTTTAGCAAAGACAGATTTGCTATAATATTCATAGATGGCATGGTGCAGGGCAAAGAAGATTGGATTTGGAGTCAGGCAACCCAGGGTCCAGATCCTTGCTCCATCTGCACTGTGTAATCTTGTGCATGTTACTCAAACTTTCTGAGCTCAATGTTCTCTTCTGTAAAATGAGGTTAATAATCCCCAACTCACAGGATTATAGAGAGAATTCAACTGAACAAAATCTTGGAAGAGCAAACACGGTGCCAGGTACATCTACAGAGGTTCAAGAAATGCCAATTCCTCAATCCCCTCCAAGCTCCAAATCTACATGGCAACCTAGAAAGTCTAGTGTGATTCTGTATGTGTATGTTGACTTGGAACCTCTGGAAATTTGACTTTATTCCCTTTATATAAAAGTCAGTGAGTGGGTTCAAAGCAAGAAAGTAAAAGAGACAGAAAAATTGATATTATTTAAGACTTAAAAAGCCTCATTTGAATGAGCTATAGCATGCACAATGACTCAGAAACAAGTACATTTTTCTGTATATGCTCGTGAAGCTCTCAAGCAGTTGGCGGTAGAAAGCCTTGGAGCAAGTCAGAGAGAAAGAGAAGGAAGAAACATCATGCTTGCCAGATTCTGTGGATCCTGGCACAGCAGGAGGGGCATCCAGCAGACCTCCCGAGGGGCTCCTTCCTGGAAGCAGAGGAAGCTCTTGTAGAGGAGCCAGGCAGGCCTATTTCTGAGCCCCTTCTCTACCACTGACTAGCTGTGTGACTCCAGGTACAGTCTTTGACATTCCTGATCTTTAGTTTTTTACATTGTAAAAATGAACATTAAAACCCACCTTCTAGGGTTGTTGAAAGTAATAAGATCAAAATGCAAAGCAAAAGTTGAAATCTGGAAATCTTTGGGCCAAATCTGGCCAGCAGATGTATTTTTCTTGGCCTGCAGAATGCTGCATAATGTTTCCTTTTTAAAAAAATTATTTGCCAATTGTTTATAAATAAGAGATTTCACATTTTAAAAATGTGTATTTCTGTATTCTCTTTAAATATTGGATGATCTGGCAACCTTACACCTATATTTCTACAAGAGATTGACTAGTAAAAGCTAAGTAGTAACTATCTTCTGTATACAGGGCTTATTTTCTCCAGATCGCCACAGACGCCACCATTCCTTAATGTCTCACCTGTACTGAGAAGGTCAATTCTCTTATTGGTATTACCTGTCTGGCCCTATAAAAACTATTCTCTACTAGGATGTAAAATGTCTAGCAGTCCAATTAAGGGTTAATAAATATCCTCTTTCCATGTTGCCCTCTACTGTGGTCAAATGGGATTCAGAGAGAAGCACAACTGCTGAAATCATTTCCTTAAGAGCCAGACCCCTCCCTTAACCTACAACCTCAGACAGTTATCCTCATTTCAAAACCATAAGTGAGGAAAGGAGGATCAGTAGCACTTTCTTGGTCTAAAGACACAGATTTCTTTCTCAACAGGTTGGGGTTAGTGCTGCCTGCAGAGGAATGTCGTGATGCATTAAAATAAATTTAGGAATCTTTTCCAGGAACCTGGGGTCTCTCTCTGAGACCCCACTTGCATTTGATGCATCCCAGTAGTGGGAGGGAGAAGTGTAGACCGACTGCCTGAGGTTCAAGGGGAGAGGTGGGAAATCAGAGGCAGGTCTCCCACAGCGACCCTGAAATCCACTAGTCCTTGACTCCCTTCCAAATCCATCAGTGTGAGCTTCATTAAAGGAAACCACAGTTCTCCAGAGGGCCGGGTGAGAGGGAGAACTCTGCAGTATGAAGTGGGGGAAGCTGGTGGGCTGGGGGGGAGGAGGTACGTTTTATAGGCTAATACTCCTTTTGACAAATAAGCATATTACTATTATAGCACAAGAGAACTGGAATGCAATTGAGAAGGGGCAAAGCAACTAGAAATTCTGCAGCTCAGCCTCTGGTACCCTGCAGCGGGCCATAGATGTATAAATTATACGGGTCAGATGAGAGCGAGTCACCGAGCCAGCAGCAGGTTGGTTAAGATGAAAAGCATTCATAAATCCAGCGCTTCAACATCTGTCATCTCTGATTAAAAATTGACCAGAGGCATCTGACCTCCCCTTTCCCCAGAGCAACCAGCTGCAGGCATTAAGGACAGCCAGGGTCCCTGAGTGGACAGCTAGAGCTGACAAAACAAGAGACACTGAGTCCAGGAGTGCTAGGATCAGAGGAGAGCCTGTAGGGGTGGGATTGCAGATCCTGGCAGGGAACAATGGAATCTGACTTCTTCTGGGGACCTTATCTTCCACACCTGGAATTCTCAAGCATCACAGTTAGAAGGGATTAAGAAGGTAGATGGTTCAACCTCCTTTATCCATGTTTTTATGGATGAAGAAATAGAGGTCTGAAGAGAACAAAAGGCTTTCTCAAATTCTCAGAGTGAGTTAGAAGATGGGATGGTTTTGGAACTCCTGGTTCCCGGATCAGTCCCTTTCTTGATGCCAGAAGGCCTTCCCTGACCTCCTTCCCTGTCCTCAGCATTCCCACACCCAGTCCTAGGGCCCTTGGAGTAAATCTCAGTGACTGGGATAGATTTCTCAGCACTCACCAAAGTCCTGAGATTTGTACCATGTTCTTACTTGGCTTGTGGCTCAGGGACAGGTATGAAAGGGTCGACTGAAATTATCTTAAAAAGTGAGTTCTGCCTTCAGGACTCTTCCTGTCTTCTAAGCTTATGTCATCTTACTGGCCTCCTCATGCCAGGAATGAATGACCCGTTGGGATTTAATGCCCATTGACCTTGAGGAATCGCTGTATTTTTATCCATCTTAGTCCTTTATTCACAACATGGAAAGTTCTGTTGTGTTGTGCTTTTCTCCTGTGTAGGCATTTTGTCTCCCTGGCTCCAACTGTAGGTGCCTCCAAGTTAGAGACCTTGAAATGTGTAGGTTTTTCACCCCCCACCCCATGCTCCGTGCCAGCCCAGCATCAGTGGTTTTTTATTGCTGAATAAGCAAATGCCTCCTTTCAGCCCCGTCTGTGCCTCGGCTAATTCCTCTGAGAAGACTCTGCAAAGAGTTTGGCTTCTCAGAGTTGAAGTCATGGATGCCTGTCCCCAGGGAGTCTCTGAGCATGTGACTCAATAAATCTCACTCACTTCCTGTCTCCATAAGGGCCATGCAGCACCATCCCCTTATCCTGGAATTCAAGGCTTCCATGGATAACTGGAATTTACCTTAATAATAAATCTACCTTCTGTTTGTTGATAACCTACTGTATGCCAGGCATTGGGCTAAGCACTGATGAGTTTCATTTAATCCTCATAAAAACCCCACTGAGTGACCATGCCCACTTTAGAGATGGAGAGACAAGGGTCTGTAATAACTTACGAGGGTAGAGGCCTCCAGGTCTGCCTGAAGGTGGATCCCATGCTCTCAGCCCCTCAGCACACAGGCCACACAGGCTTTCCTCTACTGCCCTCGACACTCTCCTCCTGGCCAAATGGTCTCCCCAGGTGCCCCTACCAACAGTGCAGTTGTGACTATCAATCAAGAGAATGGTTTCTGATAGTCAAGCAGGGGATGCTCCCCATTGCCGCAGGGAATCTAAAAGGCTCACTTCCTCCTCTCTCCTGCCAACTGGTCCTGCTCAGCCATGGTTATTCTCATTTCTCTTACCTGCTGCCATTCCCTCCAGTTACCAGACTGCTCTGCCAGCAGCTCCTGACTGCTCAGTAGAGGTCCCAACACAGCCTTTTTCCTTTCATTCCCAGCCATTTATTATTTAGTTTTGCTCTAAGTCATACGATTATTATAAAGACAGGTTTCTGCCTGATGTTTCTTTAAAATACTATATGTCTTTAGTGAGACTGCTGGAAGAGAGGCTCATCGCCATGAGGTCCCTTCTGTCTGAGCTGATGCACAGGCAGAGCGTGAGGCATTTGTGCTTATGCATTCAAGTCTGACCTCAGTTATTGGACAAATGGAAGAGAAAGTAATTAGTTTCTTTAATGGCTCAGAAATACACCAAAAAAAGGGGGTGGGGTGGGTAGTGGCGATTGTTCAAATCAGCAGGTTTGGGAGTTTAATTTCTTTGTACTCATTAAGCCTCAAGATCTCTCTAACATGCTTCATGGTAATACAGTGGCCCAGCTGGAAGAGCGCTATTATCGAGTTACGAAAATGATAAATTAGTGGGACAAAGGTTATTTGTTCCTTGAGAGGCTGTTTGGAAATTCTGGGCATAGATTTCTCTATCAAAGGGCAGAAAGACAAAGATATTTGTTTCCCCTTGTTAGACAGTATTTAGAAGAGAAAGTGGGATATTTTCCCCAAATCACCCTGACAATGTCACTCAGCAGGTAAGCCTGGCTCTCAGCCATGAGTTCCTGTCTAAGATTGATGGTAAGAGAACTGGCCTGAGCTCCCTGGGGCTTGATTCCCTTCAAACCCCCAGCATCAGGATTTCTGGAAGTTATTGATGATTGAGAAAATGGGAAGTCCCTTTGCTCATATTTCATTTCATCTTTAAGGCAGACAATGATGTGCAGTGGGAAGCACGTGCGCTGGGGTCCGATCCCAGCCCTGCCATCTATTGCTATGTTGTATTGATACATTACTTAATATCTCTACGCTGTCTCTCCTGTTAAATAGGAATACTATACTGCAAGATTATTATGATGATTTAAAATTTTGTGTGTAGTATGTGTACATACCTATATTTACATAGCCTGGCACAGGGCCTGACACATAGAGGGGTGCTCGGGAATCGCACTAGATTTCGAGCTTCCCAATGTGGGCCCTTGGTTCCTTCCTCATAACCCAACCTGAGCCTGTGGATGCACTTGGCTGTATTCTCCAAAATGCTGCATTAGAAAGTCATGTAGATTTCACTTCGATTTTATGTGGAGGGAAAAAAGAGATTTTACACAGCACGCAAAACAGCACAGCTGTGATAACATTCCCCATCAGACATTCCTAAGAAAGCTGCACACCACGGTCTATGGGATGATGTCCTCGGTGACATGAGTGAGGGGCACAGCCTCCCAACTTTGCCTCCTGCTGGCAATGATCTCATGTCCTCTCCCCTTTTGGAGAGAACTTCTAAAATCACTTCTATCGTACAATCCCATCAGCACAGGACTTTACCTCCACACCCCACTAACTGATGCAGGGAGACCCGACTGTGACTCTCACATGCTCTTAGGGAGAATTCTCCTCACCCAGTGTTTTACCAAAGTATTCGCACAAGACACACATTTCCCTTAAAGGAGGTAGTGAAGCAGGTGGCACTGGTATGGTGACATTCACACCCACCAGAGGCGAGCTGCGCCTGCTTCACGATGGCTTGCAGGTGGCAGGAACCTCCTCCGCACACTGGGCTGGGATGAGAAGAGAGCACCCTCACAATGAGGATGAGCCTTTCCAGCAGGCACAGCAGAGACTTCCTGGGGACCAGCAGCCTCTGGGCAGAAATGGCCCAAGGCTCATGGCTCTGGGCAGTGTTAAGCGAGTGCAGATCTAAGCTGGCACAGTAATCCACTGGGCCTCAGAAACACACAACACTAGTGGGGACCTCCCTGGTTTACAAGGAAGCTTGTCTGCTGGCATTTTGAATAAACCCCAAAGGAGAGGATATGTTTGGAAATGAAAAATTCAGGAATTCCGCTTTTGTAAATAGGGTGTTTTACCCTGCAAAATTCTTTTTGTATATCTCACTTCACTTTATTCTCACAATTCTCTGAAGTATGTGTTATTTATTATCATTATTTTACAGATAAAAAAGGAAAGTTTGGTAACTTGCCAGAAGATATACATTCAGTAAGATATTCCAAGCCTAGTCTCTTTCCACCCCATAGCAGGAGTATTTGTTCTCTAATGCTGTTTAAAAGTTGACACAAGCTTGGCAGCTTAAAACAGCATCCTTCTGTCATCTTGCAGTTCTGCAGATCAGAAGTCCTGGTGAGTTGGACTGGGTCCTCTATTGGGGTCCCACAGGCTGGCATCCAGATGTCAGCAGGGCTGCATTCTCTTCACAGGCTCGTTTAGTTCCTTGTGGTTGTAGGACTGATATCCCCAGTCTTCACCGGCTGTCAACCAAGAGCTAATCTTTCAGCTTCTCACTAACCTCTTCTACGAAAACTCTCCAAATTCTCCTGCCTTTTAAAGGGCTCCTTAGATTAGATCAGTCCTATCTAATCCAGACGATCTCTATATTTTAAGGTCAACTGAGTAGGGACTTTGATTTTACCTGCAAAACACCTTTTCAGCAGCACCTACATTAGTGTTTGAATTGCCAGCTATTTTGTACTGGGGGTGAGGGTGGCATCTGTAGAATTCTGCCTATCACAATGGTTCTCTAGCTTTAGCGAAGAGTCACCTGGAGTGTTTGTTGACAGTGTCAATGCTCAGCCCTGTCCCTAGAGATTTTGGTTCTCCAGTTTGGGGCAGAGCCCAGCATTTCACTCTTGACAGGCTCCCTTTCCCATTCTGGGCCCACTGAGGTTCTGGTATGGGTGGTCCTGGGACCTGTTTTAAGAAGCACTGCTTTGCACTTAGCTACACCAATGATAATTTCTCAAGCCTAGCTGTGCACCAGGCCTCTCCTATTCGACAAGTACTGACTCACTTACTCTCTGCAACAAACACTCTGAGTTTGATACTGTCATTAGCCCAATTTTATAGTCCCAGGGAGATTAAGCAACTGGCTTAATATCACAAAGCTACTAAGTGACAGAGCTGGGATTTGAAGTTGAGCAGGTGGGTTCCAAAATCCCTGTCCCTCACCATTATGCTTGTCTATAAGTCAGAACATACATTTGTTACATGCCAAGACTTAAATAAAGTACAGACCAAAACAAAGTACAGACCAGACTGAGGACCACTACAGCAGACCACTCAGGGTGTTGCTGCCACCCGGCATGGGTAGATATGGAGGAGGATGTCAAGGAAAAAGGAGGGATAGTGGAAGCAATTCCAGGCCATCTCAGATGTGCCACCTGCCCACCCTTGAGAAATGCTTCAGGAAGCTACTTACTTCATTTCCGGTGCTTGCTTTATTTAGCTTCTGGATATAATCTCCATCAAAATTTAGGACTGGAGAGTGACTGCAAGAAAACAGAATGATAGGGAGAGTGCTCACCCTAAAGAGGGGGAGTGTTCCTCCTAAAGAAGCCAGGATTTCCCAGGATCAAAGAGACCCCAATAACATCTGCAAGGTTCAGAGATGGCTACCCATGGCACATGGACTACAGCATCAGCTCAAGAACTGGTCTCCTTCTCTGACAACTCACAGGGATCCAATATCACATGACTATATTGGAATATCATTGTCACCCACTCACCTATCGTCCCAGGATTTGCACTCTATCTATTGATGTTATGGGACATCGTGCCCACCCCTCTCACCGCAGCACAGCCGTGTAGTAGGGACTGGGACTTCAGGTCATCACTCCAACAGAGCTGCCACCTCCTGCATCCTTGGAAACACTAGTGGTTTGCAACAGACTTTCAACTAAAACCCGCAAAGTGGCCTGGACCCAAGACACAGGTGGCTGGTTCTGGGGTGTGACATCCAGCCAGCACAGGGGCCCGAATGAGGACTGAGGGCCCCTCTCTGCTGACTACCCACCCCAGACACCACACACCTTCACTTCGCAGGTGGTCCACAGAATGTTCTGCCTAGTTGCAGATAGAAAAAAACGAATAGTTTTAAATCCATCATGATGTGATAAATGATGTGTTATGTTACACAATCTCTGCAGGGACTCATCTTTAAAGAGGCAAGTCCTGTCACCAAATAGTAATTAAAAAGAAATCACAAGCATTATTTATGTCTCTTGAAGAATGTGAAAGGGGATCTAATTCATAAGCCATGGCAACTCTTTTCAAAACTCTTTTCTCTATTCCCCAATTCCTTTACATCGACAGCTACTGCAAAGACCTTCTCATGCAGTTTCTAGAACCCTCCCCAGAGCCCCAGCTGAGTGGCTTCTCTTCTCTTTCTCTCCTTCTCTTGTCTCACAGCTTCTTATCATGTAGTTCAATTTAGTCTCTCTTCCTGTCCAACCTCTTCCATCTCTCCTCTTGGGCCGAGTCTCCCTCTACCTATTGCAATAGAGTTAGGTAACTTCTAGTGAATAAAAAAGCTACATGTCTGTGCAGTGGAAGAGTCACACAGGTATGGGGCTAGGGAACGGAGCACTCATGCAAGAGAGAAGGCAATCCCTGTCCCATTAATAAAAATGGAAAGGATGAAGAAATTAAGATGAAACAAAAACTAAGGAATACAAATTGCGATGAATATTTATATACGGCTACATTGTGCATAGCACTTTTATATCTGCTGTTCTCTTGGGTTCTTACAGCTTCCTTATGAAATGTCTCTGGCAAAGAATCTTAATCCACATTAAAATGGAAGATGCTGAGGCTCAGGGAGCTGGCAATTCATCTAGACTTAGTTAATAAGTGGCTAAGGGAGACCTATAACCCAGCTTTAGCATTCAGACTCCAAGTCATAAAACCACAGAAGTTCATATCTGAAAGAAATATACAGATTATTATGTATGATGACCTTATTTTACTTGCAAAGGTCATTCAATTACTTAGAGGAAAAACAAGAATTACATTTATACCTTCAGATGTCTGGGCTAGAGCTCTTTCTATTCAATCACCTTCCTGCAGAATTAATACCCCATGATATTAGAGCAAACGGAGACACCAAGAAAATACATTTTTGTATATTTATGTTGATTCAAAAATGTGTCTATAAAAATCAATAAATAAAATTATGACATATAATGACAATTTCTAAGAATTGCTTAAATAATCTTCAATCCCACTGCACTTTTTGAAAAAATTCTGACAGCTCCAAAGTCCCCTGTTAGCCATAGCTGTTTAGAAAGAATTGATTTGGCATCCACAAGATTTGGTAGTAATGATTCTTCTCCCTGGACCTGGGCATGCCCAGAGACTATGGACAGCTTAGGTCTGGGTAATAGAATACAGGTTTGGCTGCTTCAACAAAGATCAAAATATAGGGATTTAAATAAAACAGAAGCTGCTTTGCCCATCACTACAGTCCGTCATAAGCACACCAAGACTGATATGGCAGCTCTATCGGGCTGGTGACACCATCTTCTTGTGCTTCCAATCTCAACCTATTATGGCTTCCATCTGTGGGTTACAGAGGCTGATCAAGCTCCACCTGCAGCTGCACATTCTCACCAATGAGAAAGGGAAGCATGAAATGAGAGGAAGTGAGGGCTTGCCCCTTCTCTCTAGAGCCACATGCTCAGAAGGTGCACACGCCTCTTCTACTCATTTCTCGTGGACCACATAATCCCATGAGCTACAGCTGGCTTCAGAGTGTAAAGAATGTAGTTGTGAGTTGGGTAGCCACTGGTGCAGCTAAAACACTAATACCTATTGCTATAGAAAAGACAGGAAAATGGAATCAGGAATAAGTAGGAAACTTCCAAAATGAGTAACCCCTTTAGGAAGAGAGAGGGTGAATGCATTCAGGCATCCTTAGAGAATTTTTTAAAAAATGAATGAAGAAATCTTGGGAAAGTGATCAGAAAGTGACCAGATATTATAGGCAGGGGTAAAACACAAATGAATGGACAGCCCACGTAGGATGATATTTTGCCCCACATACCTTCAGCCCCACTGCCCAATGCACTGTGCTTTGGCTGCCTTAAAGGCAGGAGCACATCATGATCTTTCCAGATGCTCCTGCCATCCTCAGGATGCCTCAGGGAAGAAGGAAGAAGGCAGCTGAGAGAGGGACAACATTAAAGCTGCACCTTGTGCCCTGTATTTCAAAAACTGACAAAAGGAACGAGCTCCCCCATGCCTCCATCCTCTCCTTCCCTGCCCACTCCATCCCCTCCATCGCCCTCCACACACACACATGCATGCATTCACACACAGGCTCAAATCTGCATGCATGCACAACTGCAGGTCACCAGGGATTAACTGAGGCCAATGATGCCAAATAGCAGTTTGTATCAAAATCAGTACCCACCCACACCAAAGGGCTTGAGAAGCCTTTTTAATGCTTCTCTTGTCCCACCCTCACGAACTATCACTGACCCCTACCCCTCCCATCTGCAGGTGATGAGCCTTTATCTATCTGCAGCTAAGCCAGACCCTCCAGGAGGGACTTCTTTCTTGGCACACATGCAGAGGCTACCTACTAACCCCAAACCTAGACACTCATGTGTCTACCTGCAAAGTCCTTTGACCACTCTCTAAATGTACTACACAGAGCACTGGGCTCTGTGATGAGATGAATGGGCTACAACTTCTCTTTCTGCAGCTGAAAACATTAAAACCTGACGAGGTAGAAAATACTTGCATTTGCAACAGTTAATCATTTATCATCTTGGATTATGGCTTCCGCACCAAGTGACTGGAACAGAAAATATGTGATGGAGGAGCTGAGAGGAAAACAAATTCAGGTGGCCAACTGGCTTCTCTGAGCCTCAAGAGTGGGAGTCTGTGGGCAGGGAGACCTTTGTGATAACTTGGAAAAGGGGTGACAAGGACTTAAACAAGTACCATGATTGTAGGAAAGCAAAGAACAAGGAATGGCAAAATGAAATTTGGTGCAGCTTCTAAGGGGATAAGGATGTTGACATTAATTAAATAATTGTACTGTCTGCAGTGGCCAGGAGTTGAAGGTAATCTAGAGTACCTGTCTCTATGGAAGGGCACAGGTAGGTGGCATGGAAGTGCATGCCATCACAGCATGCAGGAGGTAGAGGAAGTGAGCTAGATGCCCACAGAGCTAATGAGGCTAAAGCTAAAAGCCTGACCTTAAGGGTGAAAATAAGAAGCACAATGAGGTCTATAACAAAATATCAGTTATGTAAACCAAAGTGCGTGCACACACACAACACTAAAAGGACACATATCCGGCACATCAGAGCAGGTGTCTAGGCAGGTGAGGGGGATGGGAATAAGAATCAGGGACTGAAAAGGGGAAAATAAATGGGAGAGGGACCTTGTGCTGCATGATGTAGATAGTGCTGAGAACCAAAGTGTCTGATTAACTCAACTCTGCATGATCCCAAGAGGGAAATAAATAATTACATATATGCATGCATAAATTCATGCAAACACTAAAAAAAGACAAGCAGTGGTTTGGAGGGCGTTGTGAAGAATTACATGCAGTGAAAAGCAAAGGAAAAGGAGTGGAAAAGACACCAGGTTTTGGCACCCAGTTGACTTGCAACACTGTCTTGTTTTCAAGCTTAGAGTGGTTGTCTTCTTCTCCCAACTTCAGTTCTACATACACTTGTTCAATGGACCACATTCTAAGAAAATAATGGACTGATGTGTGTACAAATCATTCCTTGCTTTCTGTGTAACACTGGAAAACTCACAGACATTTTTTGAGCCTCGGTTCTGCAAAAAAAAAAAAAGGAGAATGGGGGGTAGTCATAGGGCTTCTGTGAGCTAATAGAAGTGGAAAAGCCTCATGTGGCATTTGGCTCAGGAAATAAAATGTCCCTTTCTGATTGCCCTGGAACTAGGGGCCCCAAGTTTGGGCCAGTGGCCTCTGCCAGTAACAGAAGTGAGAACAGAACCTCCTGAAGGACAGCTCAGCGCTGGAAGGCTCTGCTCTTCTGGAGGAGGGTGGACAGCATAGCTCTGGGCTCTGAGCACACCCTCTTCCCTTCTCGGCCCCTGGGAGAGCAGCAGCCAGGCCTGGGCGTGTGCCCATGCTCTAACAAAAAGCCTCTCAGAGAGTCTGGGCTCCCTTACACCCAACTGAGCTGCACATTCTCATCTTTTTTATGTGTTCAGGACATTCCACTAATTGTGATGGATGTTCTCTTTGTGCTCACACAGAGGGGCGGATGATGAAGCCATAATGTAAGGTAATATGTCTATTAAAAATTTAAAATAACCTGCCTGCTGGATGATTCCTCACTCCACTGGCAGATTCAAGCTTCTTGGGTAGAAGTTGGTGCTAAATTAGAGAGAGTGATAGGGTGGGAGGAAAGGAAGGGACTCGAGGGATGTTCTCCAACAGTTTAGTGCTGCTAAACTGTTCTATCTTTTCTTCACTTAATTAAGGAGCATCTATGAGCACCTACTGTGTACCAGGCTTCAACCCCAGTCTGGACACAGGTGAACAGTCCGTGACTTTGGGATCTCTCAATTTAGGAGAAATATTACCTGGACTTAGTGAACAAAGTCATAGTACTTGTGGAGCTGTGAACTAATTGTCTTTGTCTCTGATGCCCAGATCAATGCTAGAGCCCTGAGTTAAGGGCATGTATGTCATTAGATGTGGATTTTGAAGCTGTCTGGTCCCTAAATTCCAGAGGCAGATAAAACCTAGGACTAACAGGTCTGGCTAATCTCCCAGCCATCTCTATTTCTAGCAAAATGGAAATCTTAAGTAAAGAGCAGACAGAATCGTGGTATCTTCTGCATCTGCCTCCCTGTTCTGTGGTCTCTATTTTACTAAAAAGCAAGAAATAGCAAGAGGTGTACATTGGTCCCAGCCAGAACAATGAATGGAGAGAGATAAACAACATCCCACCCTATTACCTACTGAAACTAACACTGATGAAAAAATTATCACCATCAGCAGCCAAAAATGAATAAGTTATGATCTCATGTCATAAATTCGAAAAGTGGTTGCCAGGGAAATCAACAAAATGATTCAGGCATGGCTCGGCACAAGCCCTAACTCTCCTCCACCCCGTGGATCCAACAGGTCACATGAGGCAAATGTTGTAGTTAACAAAGTCCTAAGAATGAGTCCCATTGTAAAGAGGCAGAATTAAGGTGTGAGCAGGTAGCACAGGGAAAAGGTGAAGAAATGTTCTCTGAAAGAGAAAATCCACTTACCCTTGCAGTAAAATAATCACACAACAAATTTTGAGTACCTACTATGGCACGACGGTAGCACAGTACATGCAACATTCTATTTGAACCTGAAAAAACCCTAAACTTAAATTTTAGGTATACTATTAGCAGCATGGTGTACATAAGAAAACCAGGGCACTTTGATCCCAACCAACATGCCATTTCTGCAGAGGCAGAAAAATTACTTTGATTTACCATTTTCCAAGATTCTGATATAAATTAGGGGACTATTCTGAAACACAGGGTATTTCCTCACACAAGTAGGATCTACCTTTGATCAGATGCAGTGGTCTCTGACTTAGGGTACTTTTAAAAATCTCAGAAGAAAGACCAGAGCCCAGAATATCCAACAAATGTTCACACAGCTCCAACTGAGCTTTTTTATTGACTCTGAATCATGAGAGTACTGAAAAGTGGTAAGAACATGATACCACTGAAATTTGGCTCAGAGAGGGAACCCAAATGTCTTAATAAGATGGAAAAGATGTTTAGAAGGATGTGCCATGCTACACCATGGCAGGCACAGTTGTCTGCACTTGACATGAGCAAGGGAATGAGGTGGCATGCCATGGTGGCTGCGGGAACCCATCACAGAAAAATCAGGAAAGAAAGCATGGGCTATCAAGGACAGAAAAATAATGCTGCAGGAAACATAACCCAAGGAACAGAAGAAAATTTTCTGCAATTGCTTCAGACTATGGAATAACTTAACAACCACATTAATTATATGTTTTAGAAAGGACTTAAAGACAACATGCCAAAGAGCAGAATGAGATTAAAAGATTGATTGCAAAACTAAGGGAACAAACAGAGGACGAAACAATATCATCACAAAATTAATAATTAGAACAGCTAAAGCAGGGATAGACATGGCTAAAATTTTAATTTAAGTCTTGAAATGAAATTCCTGAGTGGAATGCAAAAGGAAAGAAAGGGGAAGATAAAATAATTACAGATAAAGTAATAGGTATTGAGGGCAGACAGAAATAATACAATATATAGATAAAATGTATTCCTGAAATAGAGAACTCAAAAAATGCAGACAAGAATTATTCAAAGATATTGCAAAACTAAATTTCCTGAAATAAAAGAAAAATTGTAAAAAAGAGTAAATTGAAAAGGCACATCCATTCACGGGGAACACTTATACAAAATGACTAGACCCCAGGAGATATTCTGGTTACAATATTGAACTTAGAAGACAAAGGAAGAATTAAATATTTAGGCATACAGGCAGAAAAAGTAAGTGTCCTCCTAAGAAGAAAAACCAGACTATCTTCAGACTTCTCCAGAGCAACGTCCAGTGACAGAGCATAAAGCAGCAATAGCTCCAAGTTCCGAGGGGAAAAAATTATGACCCAGGAATATTATATTCAAACAGAAATTCTAAAATATGAAATGCTCTTTGAGTCCTTTGAATCCCAGCACCTGTTCCTCCTCCTCAATGCAAATGTCCCTGACAAACCAAGCACTCAGTGGTCTTTATCTAGTCTTAGTTCATGTGTCTATCTCTTCTCTTTGGCTACACTATAAGCTCTGAGCTTTCTATTGCCTAGAAAACACACACACTCTAGTGCTCAGGAAAGTTTGCTTTAGTATAATGAAAATGCTCAAGAAACTGTAAAATCCCATATAAATTAAAGGCACTGTTATTATTGGCTGCGATCCACATCTTTGCTTTTACCATCCTTCTCTCCCTTCTTCCACTGTCCTTCCTCATCATTCCTCCTCTCTAGAATACAGAACTGGAAAATCCTGTAAAGACACGGTCCAATTGGTTGTTTTGTTTGCATATGAGTGAATCATAGCTCAGAAAGGTTAAATGACTTGCTTAATAAGGTCATAAGGCAAGTTAGTGGCCAAAAGGGGATGAAGACCTAGATCTCTTTACTCTTTGCACAAGAAGATTTAATGAAAGATTCTAGAAAGCCTTCAGTATACTTTCTTGCTAAAGACAATAACCATCTGAGTCCATTCTGGAGGCTGAGGTCAATATTGTACAAATACAGCTAAGCCTTTCTGTGATCTGTGTGATCTGATGTGACTGTACTGGTTTTTAAAATATTAGAATGCCTCTGCAACAGGTGATAAAGAGCCACTGTCCCAAGTCTCTTGAGTACCTCACCATCACCTGGGCAGCCTCGAACTGACCTCTGGGAGCTTCCAAGTTCCCCAAGATCCAATAATCAAAAGAGTCATGCTTGGCTAGTGCCTGGCCTATCATGGGACACACAGGGCCCATTTTTAGTGCCATGACCTGTGTCTATTCTGATTGACAAAAGCTCAAGCTGCGGTAGCCATTAAATACCTTGAATATGACCCTGCAGATGCACAATAAATGTGGGTATAGATGTGGCTACGGACATATAAAGAGATAAAGCTGGAGAAAGGAGCAGAGTTAGACCTCAACCCTATTCTCTCATCCCTGAGCCTTTATGGTCTTCTAAGGACATGGCCTTGAGCTTGGGCTTGGATGAATGAGGCTCTTCTTAAGCTGAGCTCTTCTTGTGGCTGGGCCCACTCTGAATGGGCTCAGCTAACAGGCACTGTCATTTTTTCCCCGGGAACATGGCAGAAAGCTCCCTGTCAGGGAATTAACATTACAGTGAGTATCAAGAAGAGAGAACATATTAGGACTCATCCCATAAAGTTCTGCTGTTGATCAATGAAAGTAAAAAGTGCAGACGATGACTCCAGAATGTGTAAACGTGTGTCCTCGCACACTCGTCCATACCTGTGTGTGCTTACAAATGTCCCAGGTGCATCTACTGTACCAGCTCCAATTAAAAAAAAATCCCTACTGCATTCCTTTCCTAGAAACAGTGGAGTGAAGGGTGGGAGTTTGAACCTCCAGTAGAGTTCTTGTTGTTAGACGTTATGAAGTTTGTAAGTTTTCTTCTCTAAGCAGTAATTTCATCCAGAAAAGTAAACAGTTCATTGTGTACAATCTAGAGCTGTTCATATCAAGGGTGATCAGCAAATGTTTCCAGATCTCCAGCTACTTCCACTTCGCAGCCACATTTGAATTCAGAACCATCCTGGGGGGAGCTTGAATGTCGAGGGGACCCCAATGTAGCAGGCTGGACTAGTGTGATCTTCCATCGGTGGAGGAAGAGGTTTCCCCTGTGATATGGTGAGCTTCAATTCAGAGGAGCCTCAAAAGTTTTTGGAGCCTCCCCCTCCATATCTGTGAAATGGATCAATTTCCTTGTCTGGTCCAACTGACGGGGTCTTAGAAGCTTAGTCAATCGCTAATACATGAGAATGGTCTGATTACTATCCTCAATTGCCTGAAATTACAAGACAGATTAGTTTCATTGAATAAGAGACCTCTTCTAAAATGCAAATACATTTTATTCAAGTAAAGAAATTCTTATTTTTTGAGGCGGTTATGCTGTATAATGTCTTCACAAACACTGAATTAGCAAATACTGAGCTATCGCTCCTAGGGAAAACACAACGTTAGGTTCCTGTGAGCCTGTGGTCACAATGCTTTTGTCAACTAGTCAGTACATAACCCTGTTCTATGTGTGTTTCTGTTTAAAGATAATTAATATATATATATTATATATTAAAAACATATAATCCCCCACCCCCAGCAGCCACTGATCATTTTACTGCATCCACAGTTTTGCCTTTTTCAGAATGTCATATAACATATATACACATAAAAACATATATACACATTAAACTCATAGCCAACAACACGATACCTTGTGCATGAATGAAGCTTATCTAACACATTTTTTTTCCATAAGGCACATTACCTCCTTCTTGCACTTAGGAACACTAGACGGCATTTCAGTACTACTCTTCTTTACACAGCAAAGTTACCACCACCAACAACAAAAAAACCCCACAAAAATGTGAAAAACATGGGACTAAAGAGACCATCAAAAGGACACTCATTTATGAGTACAGTATGAGAGCTGAAACAAGGTGTCAGAGCTTGTTCACTTGAGCTGGGAATGTTTGCACCAGGCAACTCAAATTTTTCACCACTCTGAGCATGTCTGTGAATGACTAAAACTGGAGTACAGATTTGAGGATTACAAATAAATTTTATCAAGTAAGTGAACTTGCAAATACAGAATGCATAAATAATAATGATCAGTTGTATTCACTGAGCACTTATTTCCAGGCACTCTGCTAGGCACAGAGGTTACAACAATGAACAAAAACAGATCCCCGCTCTCTCCACCCACCAAAAAAAAAAGCCTTCTTTCATAGAATATGCATTTAGGGAGGTGGGAGGCAATAAATATTAAAAGCATGATAATTGATCTGGTAAAAATAAGCAGGATTAGGGGGAGAACAATTATAAACTGGGTAGTTAGAGTAGGCCTTAATGAGAGAGTGATATTTGAGCAGAAGTATAAAGGTGGAGAGGACATGAGCCTTGCAGACACCTGAGGAGGGGAGTGCTCCAGGCAGAGGGAACAGCCAGAACAAATGGCCTGAGCTACTTGGGGAACAGCTGTGAAGAGGGATTAGAGCAGATTGAGAGAAGGAGAGGACAGTAGAAGTAAATGTCAGAGAGCTGGCCTTGTAGGTCACTGTAAGAACATTAGCTCTTACTTGGAGGGAGATGGGAAGTCATTGCAGAGTTTTGAACATTTGAACACAGGAATGACTCACTCTGGTTGTTGTACTGAGAAGAGACTATCAGGGGGTTGGTAAGAATGGGAGCCAAAAGGCCATTAGGAGCCTATTTTTGAAATCCAATCAAGATCAGGGTGGTAGCAGAAGAATTGGTGAGAAGGGGCCAGATGCTGGATATATTTTGAACAAAGAACTAAGATGATTTCATGACAGGTAGGATGTGGAATCAAGGATAACACCCAGATTTCTTAGCCTATATAAATGGAAGGTTGGGGTTGCCATGAGCTTTGATGGAGAAAAGCAAGGTGAAGAAGGTTTGGGAAGGGGACATCACTTGGACATGTTAAGTTTTCTATTTCTATTAACATCACTGTTAAACAGGCAATTGGATAGAGTCAGGAGGTAAGTGCCAAAATCTGTGCTGGAGATATAAGTCCTTAGCATATAGATGGAATTTAAAGCTGTGGGACAGTATGAGATCATCTAAGGAGTGCAATAGAGAAGAAACAAGGTCCAAGAATTGAACCCTGAGGCACTCCAATAATACGAGACGAGGGGGAAGAGGAGGAAATAGAAACAGAGACTGAAACATGATCGGCAAAGTAGGAGCAAAACCGAGAGTGTGTGGTGTGTGAGAAGCCAAGGACAAAAGTGTTTCCAGGAGTCGGGAATGAGTAACGGTGAAATGCTTACTGAAAGGTCAGATATCACCAGATTTAAGAATTGATTGTGGATTTAGCAACATTGAGGTCACTGCGACCTTAAACAGGCATGGTTTTGGTGGAGTGGTTGAAGGCAAAATCTTGTTTGCCATAGGATTAAGAGAAAACGGGAGGTCAAGAATTGAAGATAGTGGGGAGACAAATATTTTGACAAATTTTGATGTCAAGTGGAGCTGAGAAATGGGAGGGGCGGTGAGATCAGAAGGTATTTTTTTTTTTAAGACTTTATCTTTTAGTTCAGTTTTAGGTTCACAGCAAAATTGAGTAGAAGGCACAGAGATACCCTGTGTATCCCCTGACCCCGCACATGCACAATCTCCCTTGTTATCTACATCCCCCGCCAGAGTAGCACATTTGTGACAATTGATAACCTTACAGTGACACATCATTATCACCCAGAGTCCACAGTTCATATGATGGTTCACTCTTGGTATTGTACATTCCATGGGTTGAAACAAATGTGTGATGACACGTATCCACCATTGTGGTATCAGGTACAGACAGTACCAAACTTACAATGCTTTGACTTAGGGTTCTTTGACTCTACAGTGGTGCAAAAGTAACAAGCATTCAGTGGAAAACATCCTTTGGATTTTGAATTTTGACCTTTTCCCAGGCTAGCCATATGCAGTACAATATTCTCTCATGATGCTGGGCTGTGGCTACGAGACACAGCTCCCAGTCAGCCATGCAGTCACAAAGGTCAACAGCTGATACTGCACAGTATACTGTATATAATTAGTTAAATGAGATATTAAACACTCTATTATAAAATAGACTGTTAAATGACGTTGCACAACTACAAGCTAACATGAGTGTTCAGAGCACTATAAGGCAGGATAACCTATGATGTTCAGTAGATTGAGTATACTACATGTATAGTAGTCCTTTTCTGTCGCTTATAACAAAATACCTTAAATGGACTGATTTATAAGAAAACGAAATTTATTGTTTACGGTTTCAGAGGCTGGGAAGTCCAAAGTCCAGGGAACACAGCTGGTGAAGGCCTTGGTGGTGGTGACAGTGACCCAGAGGTCTCACATGGCAGAAAATGGTGGAGCAGAGAGCAAGAGCCCAACCTCGTCATTCACTCTCCTTTTAAAGCCCTCAGAACCACACCCCTGACCACCATTATTAATCCATTCACTATGGCATGGCCCTACAATCTAATTACCTCTTCAAGGCACTGCCTTTCAATTATCATAATAGGATTTCCCATCCTCAACCATTACAGTGGGGAGTTAAGCTTCTAATACATGGATTTTGGAGGACACAATTCAATCAACCCACAGCAACATGCATTTTTGACTTATGACATTTTCAACTTGTGGTGAGGTTATTGTGATGTAACCCCACTGTAAGTTGAGGATCATCTGTGGAGTAGTTTTAGTACCCTAAAAATCCCCTCTGCTCTGCTGATTAATCCCCCACCCCCAGCAGCCACTGATCATTTTACTGCATCCACAGTTTTGCCTTTTTCAGAATGTCATATAGTTAGAATCATATAGTATACAGCCTTTTCAGGTTGGCTTCTTTGACTTAGTAAAATGCATTTAAGTTTTGCCCATGTCTTTTTATGGCTTGATAGATCATTTCTTTTTATCACTGAATAACATTCCATTATCTGGATGTACCACAGTTTACTTATCCATTTTACTGAAGGACACCTTGGCTGCTTGAAAAGATTTTTTTTAAGATGGGAGACATAGATACACATGTTACGATGATGACAGTGATTCGATAGAGAGGAAACTATGAATGACATAGGAGAAAGAGGAGAGAATTGCTGGAACAACATCCTTCAGTAGGGGAGCTGGGTGAAGTGTGTAGTGCAGGTGGCCTTAGAAGGGGACATGGACGGTGCATCTCCATTGACCCTTGGGAAGGAAAGTTTGTGGTGCGGGTGCAGGTAGGTGGTAGATCTGGTGTAGGGAACACATGGAAGTCCTCTTCTGATGGCTCCAGTTTTATCATGGAAGTGGGAAGAAATGTCATCAGCTGAGAGTGATAATTTTAAAACATGTGTTTGAAGTTGTGAGAGAGCAGCAAATATGTGGGATGTAACATGAATGCCAGGAAACGTGGTCATTCTCCTTAAAGCTTGTGGCCATAAGTTGATGGTAAGATCATCACATGGTTCTGTGTTTTTCTCTATTTAGGGCTGGCTGCATGGATGTAGGTGCAGAGGTAATGCAGAGTTTGTTTAGGATCTTTCCTGTATTTGAGACTGTTTCTCTTGCTTATAACAAAGTACCTGGAGCTGGGTAATTTATAAAGAAACAATATTTATTGCTTACAGTTTCAGAGGCTAGGAAGTCCAAAGTCCAGAGAATACATCTGGTGAGGGTCTTCATTGGTGGTGGCTTTAGCAACACAGAGTACCACATTGCAAAATGGCAGAAGCAAAGGGAAAGAGACTCTCACATGCTCTCCTTTTAAAGCCCTCAGAACCATATCCCTGACCACCATTTCTAATCCATTTGCTGTGTCATCGTCCTACAATCTAATCATCTCTTCAAAGCCTCACCTTTTAATTACCATAACAGGACTTCCCATCCTCTTAACACTTTCACAGTGGGGACCAACCCTCCAACACATTAAACTTTTGAGGGGGACACAAGTCAATCCATAACAGATGGGGACAGGAACGATTGAGAGTGCAGGTAGAAGTGGCCTGGGTCTTTCAGTGGCTCACATGCACAGGAACCATGAAATCAGCCCTTGGACTCAAGGCAGATGAAGGTGCCCACCCAGTGTGCTGGAGGCAGGTAAGAGTGGAATCCAAGGCTCTCTCTCTGTCCTTACAGATGAAGAGTAGAAGGTTTGGGAGGTGTAAGTTGCTCATCATTTTTTTCTTTACATGAGTATGGCTAGAGAACAAGTCGAAGAGGTGGTGCTGAGTGTAGAGGAGCTGGATGAGGAGGGAGGAAGGGGCAGAAGCATAACAGAGCAGGCGGGTGAGGCTATGGGCAGCCTCGGTTCAGGATGGGGAAAGGGAACCCAAGAGGTGTGAGAGGGATATAGGTGCAGAGGGACAGTCACAGGTCATCAGAGCTGAAGGGACCTCTCACAATAGTGTTGACATGCCCCTAAAAGATTTCTCTTCATGTTTCACATTTTTCTATTTGTGTCTTTGTTTCAGTAAACATTACACTCAGAAGACTTATTCCTTTGAAGGACATGGAGTTGGAAAGAGTTTTGTTATAGCAATATCAGATTTTAAAATTTCTTCAATAGGCTGCAAATCACTTGGTGAGCTATTATTAGAAATTATATTTAGGGATCTATCACCCGACAGTTTGACTAGGTTCTTCTTTACTTTTTCTGAAAGCAACGAATTGGAAATCACCTGAATTGAAAAGGTATGTGTGTACACATTTTTATTTACTTTTCTTAAAAATTTATTCAAATCATTAACTTTCTCCATACCTGGGAGGAATGTCAAAAAGACATTACCAAAAATTTTTAAATGACTGTTAATTACACCCATTAATTTTTTTTTCCATTTAGAAGCACATTTTTAAGCACAAACTGTTCAGAATTGGAAAATTTTTAAATATTGTTAATTTTAATACATCTTTGACAGTACAATCTTTTTTAATAAACTGCATTTATCTCATCACATCCTTTAAATACAGACTTAGCTCACTCGGCCTATGGGGAAGTGCTTGCCACCTAACCTAATTAGCAATGTCAGTCATCGCTGTCAAATGATCAGCCCAATCAGACTTACTTTCTGTCATAACATGTCTGGCTTCATTTTTCAATTTAAATAAATGGGCTAATATACATTTTAAGAATATTATTTAAAAAATCACTGGGCAATATTTTATGGAACTTGTTCTGTTTAAAAATAGAATACTAAAAGCAGTCAAATCACGATTAAACTGGTATAAAGCTAATACAGTCTATTTTTATAATTTATAAAAACAATAATAATAAATCTATCTGAGGTTTATCACTACATGATTTGAAATAATGCACTGTAATTTGTAGTAAAGATGTGTTATTTATGAAGCAAGAAGTATAAAACTCCTTGTAGTCCTTTGGTAAATGTGTGTGTACATGGATTGAAAACTGTCTCTCAGCTTTTGAAAATCATTAAATACGAATTATGTATATAATTTCAGAAATAATGCCATTAATTTTGTGAGACATTACTACCAATATTTTCTCATATATTTAGTGAAAGAGAAAGGTATACACTGTTAGGAATAAATTGGTGTTACAGCTAGAGTATCATTTTATTTTTTATTAATCAGAGTTAGAAAATATTAAGCATTACATAAGAAGAAACACGTTGAGAACTTACTGGCATAAATATTTCATGATACGATTTGATAAAATAGGTTTTAACTAACTACTGAATAACACAGAGAGAATTGAAAAGAAATCAGGTAGAATGTTATCTGCACGTATTATCATTTGCTAGGCCTCAGAAACATTCCCATTATATTTAATAGAATCTGCGTCACTAACCTGTACTCTTTCAGATGTTCCAAGGTGCTTTTCTATCCAGGTAATGACACTTTCTAGGGATGAGTATTGAGAATAGCTGAACATAATTGCTTGTGATTAAATTTGTGAGGAAAAAAACCAATTTTAGCATTTAATATTTCTTACCAATGCTCTCTTCAGGTTTGCCCCCACCGTATTCTCCCACAGCAACAAAGCATCTTTAACAGTGGTCATGTCTTGGGGGGAATGAAGTCATTAAACAGAAGTGTCACCTCTCTCATTGCCTACACTGTCCCAAAGATACTAGCACACTCCATTTCTATCACCAAGCTTCTTCCCTAAGAGAAAAATTTTTAAAATAAGTATAGAGAGGAAGCCATCCCGTGAATGTCTAGTTCTTTGATTAACACAGAAAGTTTGGAGCTCTGGAGGCGTTTATTTCATTGTACCAGAGTAAAATTTGGGAAGGAGTGCCTTTGTTTTGTAAAATGGGAAAAGGGCTTTTATGAGATGAGCAGTGAGAAGGGAGGACAGGGAGAAAGGACAAGATACCAGCAAGCAATGGATGGAAGTTGAGGATCCAGCAAGCAGTGGATGGAAGTGAAGTCCCTGAAAACCATCAGGACAGTCACTCCTGGAACTAAATGCTTAGAGTCCCTAATGCTGCGGCTTCACCCCCACTCTTTAGAAGATGGGCTAAAACATGGTTTATGTTGAAAGGGAGGAGAGGGAAAAGGAAGATAGTAGTGCTAGGGACCCTAAGTCTTCAGCGGATCGTTTTCTTTTGAAACAGAAATGGAAAAGACATTTTTTACTTGATTGCGAGGTAGGATTCTGGAAGTAGAGAGAGAGGGATAAGGAAGGAACTACGTAATTACAACATAATCTCAACCAAGGAGACGCTCCAAGAAACTCTAACTGAAACCATGTAAAATTAGTTGAAAACTGATTGAACAAGCTGAAAATAGTTCTATTTATTTATTTTAAGTTTTTTTACAAGTCATCTTGAAGAATATAAGCTGAGCATGTGCAGAGACATGGGCCTTGCCCTTCCTACACCTTGAGCACCACAGGAACCTGAAAATCCTCCACCTATGGAACCAAAGGACTGAATTCAGGCCCAACCAATCAGCCCTTGCCTATGCCATATGTACTGACTCAGACCCAACCAATCAGCTCTTGATTCATCAGCCAATCAGCCCTTCCCTGACTCATATGGCCTGATCAGGTCCAGCCAATCACCCTTTTCCTGGTCTCATGGTCTGAATAGGAGCCAGTCAATCTCCAGTCCCCAATCCTTACCAATCTCCTTTAAAAACCCATTCAGTTCCTGCTTCTGTGAGACAAATTTGAGAGCATTGCCTCCTGTCTACTTGCTGGTTGATCTCGCAATAAACCATCTTCTTTTCACAAAAACCGGTGCCAGGCCGAGCCCGTGGCGCACTCGGGAGAGTGCGGCACTGGGAGCGCAGCAGTGCTCTCACCACGGGTTCGGATCCTATATAGAGATGACCAGTGCAGTCACAGCGCTCAGTGGCTGAGCGCAGTGTGGCCGGTCTCATAAAGGACACACACACACACACAAAAAAAAACGGTGCCAATAGTATTGGCTTCTGTGTTCACTGGGCAGTGAGCTCTTGCTCAGTAACATATCCATTCACACTAAAGGATAGGAGGGGTGACGATTTTCCCATAGCTGTCATAATCGAGCCATGGCAGAAGTCAGTAAGGTAAGCCATAGGGTCCACCAATCAGTTAAGACTATGTACCCAGTTCTTGAGTTGCATGAGATCAGGACACTTGGCCACTGTCCTCAGGTTACTTAGAGCTCATCCTTAGCTCAGTGTGGTCTCCAGTGAGTCAAAGGTTCACCATATGATTGGCACATCACCCAATTTATTCTAATTTGAATTTGTAAGTCAATGCACCTATTCATACCTCTGCATGGGACTAATAGGAATGTATGTGTTAGCATGCATCCATGTTTATGAAATGGCATGCTGGCATATGCATATACGTGTATGGTTGTATATGTTTGTATTCATATCTATGTGTATGTTTCTGAGACTGAGTGTAACTAAGTGTGTTCTTATACCAATGGATGTAAATGAGGTATATGTGCATGCATGCATGCATAAATGTCTTCTTGTATATGTCTGCCTGTGTGTGCTGTGAAAACCTCCAGCCCACCTGATAAACAGACCTAACATGATACCTGTTTATCTAGATCAGCTCATCAAAGCCATTATCAGAGAGAGAATTACATCTGTGCCTGAGAACAAAACAGCTCCAATGCCATCACTTGATAATCCCTCCCCTGCTGCAAGCACTTAGCTGGTCTTCTTCTCACTGGATCACAACATAACAAAACCCTTCCTCCTTCACTGGACAATAGCCTAGGGAAACTGGGGCTCTCTGATTCTCAAACTCATTGTGCAGCTGTCTCTCCCTTCACAATAGTTTTTCCTCTCCCAAATCATCCAATTAGTCTTGGAAGAGAAACTGAGGCTTCTCACTTCTACTCTCCACTTCTGTCATGCTCAGCCTTGTTCTTTCCCATGTAAGCTACCACTTACAGGACATGCCTGTGTAGGCAGGTGCAGGGCTGTGTTGCTGAACTAGGCGCGCATGTGCTGTCAGTGGGCCAAACCTTGTAAATGGCCACCCTCTCAGTGACAGGGACAGCTGATTTTAAGAAAGAAAAGTTTGATTTCATAATTTAAAGCAAGTTGGGCAATGAAGATAGGTATGCCCTGGTAGGCTCTGACATTTATCTGCAAGGCTTCATTAATGCCAGTGTTGGAGCATGGCCACCCTATGGTAATGTCGTCACTATTTTTATATTATCCATGGGAGGAAAGGTTAAATCCCCGGGCCATCTGGGTGGGAGTTAAGTGGAGGGTAAACAAGGACTCAAAGCCACATAGGGTTAGAAATGTGTAAAAGGAAGTCTTACGGCTGGGGGGGAAGAGGAGGGAAAGGCAGAATTGATGGACAGAAAAATAGGATTTTGGCTTTATGTGAGCATACAGTGAAAATGGGCTTTTTAATCAAACATCAAGAAATGAAGTCAGTGTTTCTCAACACATATGGTCATATGGAAGGTTTTGTTTACAAACATTTCTGGTTTTGGGGGAAAAGAGCTCCTGCCTGGACAGTCCTTACCTAAGTGCTGCATTATGTCCAGACTGCTGGTAAAGATCAGCTGGGTAGTATTCCATTGTGTGTGCCATGTTTTTTTTATCCATTCATCCATCGATGTACATTTAGGTTGATTCAGTCTGTTGGATATTGTGAATACTGCTGCAATGAACATGGGAATGCAAGTGTATTTCTGATATATTGATTTCATTACCTTTGGGTATATGATCAGTAGGAAAATAGCTGGGTCATAGGGTATACCAATTTTTAGTTCTTTGAGGAACCTCCATATTGTTTTCCACAGTGGCCGTACCAATTTACACACCCACCAGCAATGTAGGAGGGTTCCTTTTTCTCCACACCCTCCCAGAATTTGCTATTTTTTGTCTTGGTAGTATTAGCCATTCTAACTAGAGTAAGATGATGTCTCATTGTGGTTTTAATTTGCATTTCTTTGATGATTAATGATGCTTAATAATTTTTCATGTGTCTGTTGGTCGTTTGTGTGACATCTTTTGAGAAATGTCTATTCCATCCTTTGCCCATTTTTTAACTGGGTTATTTGGGTTTTGTTTTGTTTTATTGCTGTTCCTTATGTATTCTGAATATTACTCCCTTGTCTAATGTGTAGTTGTAAACACTTTCTCCCATTCTGTAGGTTATCTCTTCACTTTGCAGACAGTGTCCCTTGATGTGTAGCAGCTTTTTAGTTTGATGTTGTCCCATTTACGTATTTTTATTTAGTTGCCTGTGCCTTTGTAGTCTCAAGCAGAAAAGCACTGCTCACTCCCATTTCATGTAGCATTTCCCCTATGTTTTCTTCTAGAAGTTTCATAGTTTTGGGTCTTAAATTTAGGTCTTTGATCCATTTGAGTTGGTTTTTGTGTATGGTGAGAGATAGGAGTCTAGTTTCAATCCTTTGCTTATGGATATCCAGTTTTCCCAACACCATTTGTTGAAGAGGCTGTCCTTTCCCCAGTGTATATTTTTGGCATCCCTGTCAAAAGTCAATTGGTTGCGGGGGCTGGCCTGGTGGCGCACTGCTACAGTGCGCCGCTTGGGAGCGTGGTGGCGCTCCCACCGAGGGTTCGGATCCCACGTACAGACCGGTTCCCGCTCACTGGCTGAGCGAGGTGCGGGAGCAACACCGAGGGTTGCGATCCCGTTGCCGGTCCCGGTCCGGTACGGGCGCGACACTGAGGGTTGTGATCCGTTGCCGGACACGAAAAAAGACAAAAAGGAAAAAAAAAAAGTCAATTGGTTGTAAGTGTATAGGTTTATTTTGAGGCTCTCTATTCTATTACATTGGTCAATTTGTCTTCTTTTATGCCAATGCCATGCTGTTTTTGTTACCATAGCTTTATAGTATATTTTGAAATCAAAAATTGTGATGTCTCCAACTTTGTTCTTTTTGTTCAAGATTGCTTTCACTATACGGCTCCATACAAATGTTAAGATAATTTTTTCTATTTCTGTGAAGAATGTCATTTGGTGTTTTGATAGAGATTGTGTTGAATGTGTGGATTGCCTTGGGTAATATGGACATTTTGATGATGCTGATTCTTTTGACCCATGAACATGGGATATCTTTCCATTGATTTGTATCCTCTTTAATTTTTTTCACCAATGTTTTATAGTTTTTACTGTAGAGATCTTTCACCTCCTTGGCTAAATTTACTCCAAGGTATTCCATTTTGGGGGGTGGCTATTGTGAATAGAATTACTTTCTTGATTTCTCCTTCAGCTATTTTGTTGTTGGCACATAGGAAGACTATTGATTTCTGTGTGTTTACTTTGTACCCCACTACTTTACTGAATTCATTTATTAGTTCCAGTAATTTTTCAGTGGAGTCTTTAGGGTTTTCTATGTATAGGATCATGTCATCTGCAAATAGAGATAGTTTGACTTCCTCCTTTCCAATCTAAATGCCTTTTATTGCTTTCTCTTGCCTTATTTCACAGGCTAGAACTTCTAGTATTATGTTGAATAGAAATAGGAAAAATGGGCATCCTTGTCTTGTTCCAAATCTTAAAGGAAAAGCCCCCAATTATACTGAATGGTATAATATTATCTGTGGGTTTGTCATATATGGCATTTATTGTGCTGAGGTACATTCCTTCCATACCTAATTTGTTGGGTGTTTTTTTTTTTTATCATGAAGAGGTGTTGTATTTTATCAAATGCCTTTTCTGCATCTATTGAAATGATCATTTTTTTTCCTTCATTCTGTTGATGTGAAGTGTCATGTTTATAAATTTGCATACGTTGAACCATCCTTGCATCTCTGGGATGAATCCCACTTGATCATGGTGTATGATCTTTTTGATGTTTTGTTGGATTCTGTTTGCTAGTATTTTGCTGAGGATCTTCACATCTGTATTCATTAGGGATACTGGTGTGTAGTATTCTTTTCTTGTTGCATTTTTTCCAGTTTTGGTGTGAGGGTAATGCTGGCCTTATAGAATGAGTTTGGAAGTATTCCCTGCTCTTCCATTTTTTGGAGGAGTTTGAGAAGAATTGGTATTCTTGGAATGTTTTGTAGAATTCAGCAGTGAAGCCATCTGGTCCTGAGGTTTTCTTTGTTGGAAAACTTTTTATTACTGCTTTGATCTCATTAGTTGTTATTGGTCTGTTTAGGTTTTCTAATTTCTTCATGATTCCTCTTTCGAAATTTGTATGTGTCCAGGAATTTATCTATTTCTTCTAGGCTTTTCAGTTTGTTCTCATATAGTTGCTCATAGTAGTCTCTTATGATCCTTTGTATTTCTGGGGTGTCAGTTGTAATATCCTTTTTTCATTTCTGATTTTATTTGAGTCTTTTCTTCTTTTCTTCATTAGTTTAGCTAGAGCTTTATTGATTTTATCTTTTTGAAAAACCAACTCTTCGTTTCATCGATTTTGTGTGTGTGTGTGTGTGTGTGTGTGTGTGTTAATCTCTAATTCATCTATTTCCTCTCTGATTTTTATTATTTTTCTCCTTCTACTGTTTTGCTGTTTCATTTGTTCTTGTGTTTTCAGCTCTTTGAGGTATAATGTTAGGTTGTTTACCTAGAGTCTTTTCTCTTTTTGATGTAAGAATTTATTGCTGTAGACTTTCCTCATAGAACTGCTTTTGCTGTATCACATAGGTTGTGGTGTGTTGTGCTTTCATTTTCATTTATCTCCAGAAATTTTTAAATTTCCCTTTTGATGTTTTTCTTTGACCCATTCACTGTTTAGTAGCATATTGTTTAATTTGTATGTATCATATAGTTTCTAGTGTCCTTTTATTGTTGATTTCTACTTTTTTTCCATGGTGGTCAGATAAGATAGTTGGTATGATTTTGATTTTTTAAAACTTGCTGAGGCTTCTTTTGTGTCCTAACATATGGCTTATTCTAGAGATTGTTCTGTGTGCTGCTGATAAAAACGTGCATTCTGCAACTGTTGGATGAATGTTCTATAAATGTCCATTAGGTCAAGTTGGCCTATAATAGAGATTAATTCTGATGTTTCCTGGTTAATTTTCTGTCTGGATCATCTATCCTTTGCTGAAAGTAGGGTATTAAAGTCCCTAACTATTATTGTGCTGGAGTCAATCTCTCCCATTATGTCCAATAGTAGCTGCTTTATATAACTGGGTGCAGAGAAATTAGGTACATGTATACTTAGAATTGTTATATCTTCTTGTTAAATTGATACCTTTATAATTATATAATGAACTTCCTCATCTTTTTTTTTTACTTTCTTTTGCTTGAAGTCTGTTTTATCTAAGTACAGCTACTCCTGCTCTTTTTTTGGTTTCCATTTGGATGAAATATATTTTTCCATCTCTCACTTTCAGCTGGTGTGTGTCTTCATTAGTTAAGTGAGTTTCTTGTAAGCAACATACTGTTGGCTCCTGTTTTATAATCCATTCAGCCACTGTGTCTTTTAAGTAGGGTGTTTAATCCATTTATATTTAGGATTATTATTGATACATAGGAAGTCATTACTGCCATTTTGTTATTTTTTATTTTGCGGTTGTCTTGTGGATCCTTTTTTTCTTTTTTCTGGTCTTACTGTCTTCCTTTGTGGTTGAGTGGCTTTCTATAGCTTTACATTTTACTTTCTCACTATTTATTTTTAGTATGTCTCTTCTAAGTTTTTGTGTTATGGTTACCATGAGGCTTACAAGAAACATGTTATAGTTATAACAAATTATTTAAGGCTAATAACAACTTAACTTTGATATCTAAGAAAAAAGAAAAAGCCAAAGCCAACTGTACACTTTGGCAACATTTGCCCCCACTTTTTCACAATTTGTTGTTTTGAAATACATCTTTTAAAATTGCCTGTCTCTTATATGGTTGGTGTATATGTTAGTGTTCTGTTAGGCTTGTCCTTTAGTCTTCATAATAAGGATTAAGCAGCTTATTCACCATCTTTATGACATTGTAGTATTCTCAGGTTGTCTGTGGACTTACTTTACTAATAAATTATGTGCCTTCAAATGTTTCCCTGCTGTTCCTTAGCATTGTCTTTTTTCAGATTGAAGAACTCCCTTCAGCATTTCTTGGAGCGCAGGTCTAGCACTGATGAATCCCTTAGATTTTCTTTGCCTGGGAAAGACTTTATTTCTCCTTCATATTTGAAGGTTAGTTTTTCTGGATACGGAATTCTCGGTTGACAGTCTTTCCTTCAGCACTCTGAATATATCATCTCATCCTATTCTCTTCAGGCCTGTAGGGTTTCTACTGAGAGACATATTTGGGCTCCATTGAGTGTTATGTGTTTCTTTTGCTGCTTTCAGTATTCTCTCTTTGTCTTTGGTTTTTGGTAATTTGATTAAGATGTTACTCGGGTTAAATTTCAACCTCTGAGCTTCCTGTACCTAGATATTGTCATCTTTCTCCACACTTGGGAAATTTCAGTCATTATTTTCTTGAATATGCTTTCTACATTTCTTCCTTTTTCCTGTCCTTTGGGTATGCCAGTTATGCAGAGGTTATTTCACTTGAGGAAGTCCCATATTTGCTGCAATTCTGTTTCATTTTTTTTCTTATTTCTTTTTTCTTTCTGCTCCTCTGATTGGATAATTTCATGGGTTTTATCTTCGACTTTACTGATTCTTTTCTCTGTTTGATTAAGTCTGCTGTTGGAGCTTTCTCTTGAGTTTTTCAGTTCACATAACATATTCTTTATTTCTAGAATTCCTATTTGGTTTTGTAAATTCATTCTATTCCTTTATCAAGTCATCATTTAATCTTCTGTATTTTCTTGTGATGCCCTGAACACCCTTAAGAGGGTTATTCTGAACTCTCTGTCAGACATTTCATATATCTGCTTTTCTTCTGCATCCACTGCTGGTGCTTTGTTGTTTCATTTTGTGGTGACATATTTCTCTGTCTTTCTCAATATTTGTGTCTTTATGTTGATGCCTAGGCATTTGAGGATATTGCTATCTGCTGCTGATTCTCGGGGGTAAGCTTTCTGTGTGATCGTTCATCACTTCCAGATCTGGGCTGTGTGGAAATTCCAGGGATTTTCCTGCAGATTGAGCCCCCTGCAGTTCTATTGTCCTGACTGATTTCCACTGAGACCAGCTGCCCACACTGCACCCAGTGTTCCTTCACTGGGCCAGCCTTTCTCCTGCACTCCAACTCCTTCCCATGGGGTAGGCCTTGTACATACTCCTCGGGATAACTCACCAGCCTCTGAGCAGGTCTTCCTCTCCAACTAGTTGTGGCTGCTTGCTCCTATGCAAGCTGAGGGGAATCCTGCCAGTGGACTTCATGGCCCGTGGGCTGGTACGATGTACTCCAAAGCCCTCCTTTACCCTGCAGACTGCAAGCAGGTTAATGCATAGGGTGCCACTGTGGCTTTTTCCAGATTGTGTGACAGCTAGTCCCTGCCTCCTTACCAGGCTGGCTCAGAACAGTGGGCACTGTCCCTACACTGTCTCCCTGTTTCCTCTTGTGCCTTCATGAATCCACAGGTCTCTTTTCTTTCTCCCTCAGCTCCAGAAGTGCCAGGTTGGCAGTCTTTGCTTTTTAATAGCTGTAAATTGGTTATTGTGGGAAGGTGAGATTCTGGGAATCATCTATTCTGCCATCTTGATGACTGGACTACTTTATACTTCGTGTGTATTTGTTATAACCTCTTAACATAAGCCTATATATGAGAGAGACAGACAGACAATAGAGACAGAGAAACAGGGAGACAGAGAGAGAGAAGAGGTAAAAGAAAAAATATATAGAAGACTAAAAACAAGCTGAGTACCATTACGCAAAATAAAAACCATACATTCATATGTAGTTGCCAGGGATGAGCTCTACATTTGACTCTAAGCTTTCTTGAAGGAAAAGCATAAATGGAAATGAGGTCACTTACAACATGATTAGTTTAAGATTTTAGTAGCCATATCTGCCAAGAACTAGAGAGTTTTTTAAACAAATGCTCATCAGGAACTTATTGCAGCCCACCTGTACCTGTGTGAGGGCCTCTGAAGGATTCAGAGGGTAAAGGACAACTGTCCCTGCTCTCAAGGCATTAATAGGCATAGTCATGGAGAAGACACTTAAACATGTGGACGAGTATAAGCATGTTACAAGAGATGCCACACAGTTGTATGCTGAAGATATAAAGTGCTCAGGAAAGGGAGGCTTAACAGTGCCTGGGTGGTCAGAAGAGGTTCATGAGGAAGGCTGGACTGCACCTGGCTCCTGCAAAGTCATGTTGGCTGGTGAGGCTTGGAGGAGGTCTTTGAAGTTGGGAAAATTGAAAGGAGGTCTCCAACAGTCCTGATGAGATAGGCAGGCTAGAGAGAAGTGATTTTTAGTAAGGCTGTACCCTAGTGAGAGCTTTTCATGTCTTGTCTAAACCAAACAATGGAGGAACATTTCCTGGACTGGTCTTCCTTGCAGCAAAGGAACCCCTGTAGACTAGAAGGTCAGAGGAGCCCAATCCACATGTAATTTGATAATCCGATATTTAGTAAGCACCTATGATGTGCCAGGCATGGTTCCATGGGGGACATGATAGCAAGTGGGGGGGGGAGGGTTGTCCTGTCTGCCTGCTCACTCACACTTTATGGGAGAGTCCTAGTCACCTAGGGGACAGTGTGAGTAGGGTCCTGTTTACAATGGAGTCAGACGGCAGGTGTCCAGAGAGCCCAAGTTACATTCCATACAGCCTGTCTTGAGATTCCACTGGAAGAATGCATCACTTTAATTTTAAAAAGAAAATACACACAAATAAGATGAGGCAAAATGACTTCTACAATTACAGGCTCTATAAATTCTAAGAAAATTGAAACAGAAAGCAAGCTACTTCTCTTGTCTACAATCAGAAGCCAAATACAGCATTGTGCTGCTCTTCAGGTGTCTAACTGCGCAGACATTTTCCCACTCTATGTATTTGAGCAAACACCCATGCACACATTTATTTCTCCATTTCTTATTTAAGTGTCCTTGTAGGTTTTTTCCCCCCATATATCTTTCATTACATTATAGAGTTCTCAAGAGTGGCAAGAGTATGTTTTGGTTCTCATACCTCCTACTGCTGCAAATCTTAGCAGACAGGGTGATTTTAAGAAAGAATCACTAGATTCCAGTGTTGGCTCTCTCATCAACAGTGTACATGACATTGAATGAGTTACTTCACCTCTCTGGGCTCCAATATTCTCATATACACAAGACTGTTGATTAGATCAACTCTAATAGTAATAACTACCATTCCTTGAGCTTCTACAATGTGCCAACCACTTTAGGAATGTTCTTCCTAGTTATCACAAGGACCCTGAGAACTATTTTCATTTAGCAAATAAGAGTTTTGAGTATCAGAAGGTTAAGTAACTTGTCAGGGTCACACAAATATTAAGTGGCTGAGGTAGCACTGCCTGGCTCCCGAGTCCAGACTCTTCCCTCTGCACCACACAGCCTAGGTCTTCCCTCTGGCTGCATGTTTACAGGGGCCTGCCCTTCCTGTCCTCATGCTCCTCACAGGCCTGCCCCCTCCACAGGCAGGAGAGCAAACCAAAAGTAGAAAGTTCAGGTGTCGAAGGGCCAGAGTAGACTCTCCAGGGCTGAAGCCAGCTCTCTGGGACCTCAGAAGGAGTTTGGCTTCTCCCAGGTGGAGACTGGAACATGCATGCCCCCTTCCCTCCTTGTCTC
>NW_007731765.1:25275-31495 GCF_000696425.1 Galeopterus variegatus | reverse complement strand
AAGTAGACTCTCCAGGGCTGAAGCCAGCTCTCTGGGACCTCAGTAGGAGTTTGGCTTCTCCCAGGTGGAGACTGGAACATGCATGCCCCCTTCCCTCCTTGTCTCCCATTCTACATTCAGGTAAGGGAATCTTACAGAAAGCTCTGTTTCTAGCTCATACACTCATTCTTGATTCTCCAGGTAATCTAAGAGCTAGCCAAAATATCCAATGCAAAGTGTGTGTGATTTCATGAGAAGATGATGGGGAGTAAAAATTATTACTCCCTATGGACTTAAATTGTAACCAGCAACTGGAGGTGTAGTCATGGTGCACGAACACCTACATATATAACAAGCTTGCAGGCACACACACATGCATTCCCACAAAAGGACTGCAGTAAAAGTTGTAGTCTGCAAGCACTTGTGACTTTTAAATTTATTTTTTCTATTATGGTGACCATCTTTTCTGAAACAAAAATCAAAACAAATGGTCCAACACCTGGTAGTCATTTTGATCTTACGGCACATGAACAGAATTGTTTGCAATCAAAACATCCCAGAAAATAAAGATGTGTGGAGTTACCCTAATGAGGGAGAGTGTTTTTCTCAGAGACTTTACTCTGCCCCTCTGCAAGGTTCAGAACCCAAGGGGGGCATCCCAAGGGCAGGGGTGTCTTATTCCTAGGCTACCAGTGGGCCAAGGCCATGGTAAGATGTCTCCTCTGGGAACTGGGATCCAGCCTGAGAAGTTAGTTGAAAGTAATCAGTTGACTACTTCACGTTGTTTTTCTTCATTCTGACCAAGAAGGAAAGTGGTCTCAGGAGAGGAATGGATTTTCAGCAGGTTCCCTTGTTTCTCTAGGACAGTGTGCATCTGGCATTAGAGACTGGGGTGACCCTTAGCACAAACAAGGGAAAAAACAGCAGAGGCACTACAGCTGATGATATGAAACAGGTGGTAAGAGCCCAAATGTAAGGGCTGTAATTGCTGGGGAGTGAGAGAGCTGTGGAGGCAAGCTGGAGGAGGGATGGTTTTGGGAGCCAGGTCTATGGGCCCAATGAGAGAGCCTGTAGCCCACACCAAGCATTCTGTTCGACAAGGTGCAAGTGTATTCACCTGCCTGAGAGTTCCTGCTTCACTTTTCAGCAGGGATGAGGAAAGTTCACAAGGCATTGAGAAATGGATTTTCATATTGGCAATGGACTTAAAAACAAGCTACTGAGCATTTGGGTGGGCCCCACTTAGCTTGATACTGTAGAAGAGAAAATGATATGTAAGGGGCCGGCCCAGTGGCGCACTGCTACAGTGCGCCGCTTGGGAAGCGCGGCAGCGCTCCCGCCGAGGGTTCGGATCCCACATACAGACCGGTTCCCGCTCACTGGCTGAGCGAGGTGCAGGGAGCAACACCGAGGGTTGCGATCCCGTTGCTGGTCCCGGGCCGGTACGGGTGCGACACTGAGGGTTGCGATCCGTTGCCGGTCATGAAAAAAGACAAAAAAAAGGAAAAAAAAGAAGAAAGAAAATGATATGTAAGCTCAGAAAGACCTGATCCCCCTTTTAAGAAGCAACTTGGTAGCTAAAAAAGGAAAAAAAAATGTGGGCTTTTAAGTGAGATAAAAATGAGGTCAAATCCAAGTTCTGTCATTTACTAATTATCTAAACTTGGGCAACTTACTTCACTTCTATGAATCTTCGTTCTCCCATTTGTTAAATGGCTAAATAACACCTCTCTGACAGAGCTTTTGAGAAGTCTAAATGAGCAACATATGAAAAGGGCCTACCTAAGACAGGGCTACTAGAAGGTGCTCAATAAATGTGAATATATAAAAGTGAGCCTTTGAGGATTTCTCCATTAATAAAACAACTGGCCCCACAGCTAACATCGTACTCAATGGTGAAAGACTAGAAGTTTTTCCTCTAAGATCAGAAACAAGACAAAAATGCCCGCTTTTGCTCCTTTTGTTTAACATAGTACTGAAAGTGCTAAACACAGCAATTAGGCAGGAAAATGAAATAAAAGCTATCCAAACCAGAAAGAAGTAAAATTATCTTTGTTCACAAACAACATAATTTTATATATAGAACACCTAAAGATTCCATGAAAAAAACTCCTGTTATAACTAATCAATAAATTCAGCTGAGTTGCAGGATAAAAAGATAAACAAACAAAAATTAGCTGCATTTTTATGAACTAAAAATGAGCAATCCAAATAGAAAATTAAGAAAATAATTCCATTTATAATGTCATTGAAAAGAATAAAATACTTCAGAATAAACCTTACCAAGGAGATGAAAGACCTGGACTCTGAAAGCTACAAAACATTGTTGAAAGAAATTAAAGGAGACATCAGTAAATAGAAAGACATCCCATGTTAATGGACTGAAACATTCAATATAGTTAAGATGTCAATACTACCTAAAGCAGTCTACAGATTCAATGCAATCCCTATCAAAATCCTAACAACAACTTTGCAGATATAGAAAAATTCATTCTAGAATTCATATAGAATATCAAGGGACCTCAAACAGAAAAAAAAATCTTGAAAAAGAACAAAGTTGGAGGTCTCACACTTAACTAATTCCAAAACTTACTACAAAGCTACAGTAATCAAAACAGTGTGCTACTGACATAAAGACAGACATATAGAACAAGGGTATAGACTAGAAACCCCAGAAATAATGATTATGATCAAATCATTATATGATCAAATGATTTTTGGCAAGGGTACCAAGACCATTCAATGAAAAAGGGTAGGTTTTGTTTTTTTTCCAGCAAACGTTGTTAGGAAAGCAAATATCCACATGCAAAAGAAGGAAGTTGGGCCATTACCTAACTTCATATACAAAAATGAACTCAAAATGGATCAAAGAGTAAGAGCTAAATCTATAAAAAAACTCTTAGAAGAAAATATAGAGAAAGAGCTTTATAACACTGGGTTTGGCAATGATTTCTTGAATATGACACAAAAAGTTCAGGAAACAAAATAAGAATAAATAAATTAGACTAAACCAAAATTAAAAATATCTATGCATCAAAAGACACTGTTGGGGCCGGCCTGGTGATGCACTGCTACAGTGCGCCACTTGGGAGCGTAGCAGCGTTCCCGCCGAGGGTTCGGATCCCACATACAGACCGGCGGCTCACTGGCTGAGCGAGGTGTGGGTGCAGCACCGAGGGTTACGATCCCGTTGCCGGTCCCGGTCCAGTACAGGTGCGACACTGAGGGTTGCGATCCATTGCCAGTCACGAAAAAAGACAAAAAGGAAAAAAAAAAGAGACACTGTCAACAGAGTTAAAAAGCAACCCATCAAAGGGGAGAAAATATTTTCAGATCATATATCTAACAAGGGGTTAGTATCCGGAATATATAAAGAACCCCTACAACTTAACAACAACAATACCCAAACAACCCAATTTAAATATGGGCAAACAACTTAAATAGACATTTTTTCAAAGATATATACAAATGGCCAATGAACACATGAAAAGATGCCCAATGTCACTAATTATTATAGAAGTGCAAGTGAAAATCACAATGAGATATCACCTCACAACCATTAGGATTGCTACTATCAAAAACAAACAAAAAACGAATTTTGATGAGGTTGTAGAGAGATTGGAGCCCTTACGCACTGTTGGTGGGAGTGTAAAATGGTGCAAACATTATGGAAAACAGTATGGCAGTTCTTCAAAAAAATAAAAATAGAATTACCATGTGATCCAGCAATTCTGTCTAGGTATATACCCAAAAGAATTAAAAGCAGGGTCTTGAAGAGATATTTGCATAACCAGTATTATTTACAATAGCCACGATGTGAAGCCAACTCAAATGTCCATTTATAGATGAATGGATAAACAAAATGTGGTATATACAATGGAATATTATTTAGCCCTTGAAAGGAAAGACATTCTATCACATCCTACAACATAAATGAAACTTGAGGACATTATGCTAAGTGAAATAAGCCAGTCACAAAAAGATAAATACTCCGTGATTCCACTTCATGAGGTATCTAGGTTAGTCAAATCCATAGAGATAGAACATATTATGATAGTTACCAGGGGCTGGAAGGAGGGAAATTGTGGAGTTGCTGTTTAATGGGTAGAGTTTCAGTTTTGCAAGATAAAGAATTCTGGAAAAGGATGAGGGTGATGGTTGCTAAACAATGTGAATGACGTGGCATTAAGCCACTGAACTGCACACTTAAAAATGGTTAAGATGACAAATGTTATATTCTATCTGTTTCACCACAATAGAAGGATGTTCCTTTCTTTCTTTCTTTCTTTCTTTTTATAGAATTAACACTTTATTTCTGACGTGAGTAACCCGGGTTCTACTAAGCTTTTGTTTTTGTTTTTTAAATTTATCAGTATACAATGTAGATGATTTTCGTGTCCCTTTACCAATTCCTCCTTTTCTTAAAAAGTCTAGCAATCAATAGAAACAGGAGCAATGCAGACTCCAAACACTATGAGAGTTTATGAAATGCAGAGAATTTAGGGAATGAAACGGTCAGAAAGGGCTTCATGAAGCCTTTGTGAATGACTTGGGAAAGGGAATAAGAAGGTGAGGGGACATTCCAGATATACAGAAGAGTATGAGCAAGGGGATACAGGAGAATTAACTTGACACATGGGATAAACGCAGAAGGGATCAGCCCAAATATATGGAGCAGAGGTGTCAAGTTGGGAAATAATAAGAGAATGACCTTAGGCTGGGAATATAGAACCTCGAATACCTGGTGGCAAAGTTATGAAGCAGGCCCTGCCCCTCCCTGAGTGATGAGAGACCCAAGGAAAGTTGACATCATGTGTGCCCAGGGCCTATATTAACGCCCGAAGGAGAGGAGGGAGACACGGGTGAGAGAAGCAGGGGACACCCAACATGTCTGACACCTAAAGCAGATTGTTTCTATACACAACAAAGTTATTTCAGTGATTATAATGAAAATAAATAAATATATTTTACGTATGAACAAAAATTTGAACTTATCAAATAAAAATTATTGAACCTCCCAGTTCTCATTTTGTTTTACCTTTTTAAATTATAACCACAAAAATTCCAAAGGGTCACATAGAATAACAGAATTAAAGTGGTTCATGTCACGTTTTTTCATCTTTGCAATGACTGCTATAATTGTTTATTTCCTATCCATGTTTAAACACAAAATTACGTACTACCACTGACTGAGTACTGGAGCAAGTTTGAATGGTTCGTAACTATTACATATTCACTCTGGAAATAAACAGGTACACTCAGTCCACGTGTGTCAGAGGAGAACTGTAGAACTGAGAGTTCTACAAATTAACTTCCATATGGAATACAATATTTGTTAAAAGAAAAGTAATAAAAAGGTGCTAATTTGAAGCTCACATACATAATATTAAAACTCAACAATAAACTGCAATAATTATTCAGAACGTAGACCAACAAAGAAGTATTAGTGGAAAGAATATTTTATCACTGATGTTAGTTAGAACTTCCCGTGCATAACAAAATGTTGAACAACTTTTAGTCAATATTATTATTGTTTTTAAATTCTCAACAGATGACACGCTCCGTTATTGCCTATACCCAGGTGAAGACTGCTGCCAGCAACTGCCTCCTGCCCCCTTGACATGCCTCTCAAGGGGAAATCAATTAGAAGATGTAGAACAGAAGTAAATTTATAGCCTACTTCCACCATGCAAAGCAGTCTAGTTACACCGTGTATCCTTTGGCTCTGACAGCGCTTCTCTGGTCTTATGAATTACTTTCACGTGGAGTTACTCCCACTTGAAGTTCTATCAGTTCATTCAGCATAGTGTATACTTTCTTGGCTGATTCCTAGGCTAATAGCAACAACGGAAAAATGCACACAGCAAGTTCATCTGTTTATACTTCCATTTTCAGAGCTAATGGTTTATTTAACTAGCAGGTTATTTCTTGATTACAAGCTACTAATAGGCTGGGGTTATGTTTGGATTTCATAAATTGAATTTCACAAAGTTTGCATTTCAAAACAATATGTCAAGCTCAGCACATTGAGACAGAAATCTTTTTAATCAAGGCAGAAGAAATAAGCTTTTATTTGTAAATAAAGCTGCAAACAATCAGCTTTTAGATGAAAGGAATAACTATGCTTATATTCCTTCTATAAATGTTTACTAAGGGTACAATGTACTGAGTGAGAGCTCGAGATGCAAAACTGATTAAAATAAAGCTCCTTGTTCACAAGGTTGAAAGTGGAGTTGAAGAA
>NW_007731765.1:23988-25160 GCF_000696425.1 Galeopterus variegatus | reverse complement strand
CTGAGGGTTGCGATCCGTTGCCAGTCACGAAAAAAGACAAAAAGGAAAAAAAAAAAAAAGACACTGTCAACAGAGTTAAAAAGCAACCCATCAAAGGGGAGAAAATATTTTCAGATCATATATCTAACAAGGGGTTAGTATCCGGAATATATAAAGAACCCCTACAACTTAACAACAACAATACCCAAACAACCCAATTTAAATATGGGCAAACAACTTAAATAGACATTTTTTCAAAGATATATACAAATGGCCAATGAACACATGAAAAGATGCCCAATGTCACTAATTATTATAGAAGTGCAAGTGAAAATCACAATGAGATATCACCTCACAACCATTAGGATTGCTACTATCAAAAACAAACAAAAAACGAATTTTGATGAGGTTGTAGAGAGATTGGAGCCCTTACGCACTGTTGGTGGGAGTGTAAAATNAGCTTTTATTTGTAAATAAAGCTGCAAACAATCAGCTTTTAGATGAAAGGAATAACTATGCGTATATTCCTTCTACAATGTACTGAGTGAGAGCTCAAGATGCAAAACTGATTAAAATAAAGCTCCTTGTTCACAAGGTTGAAAGTGGAGTTGAAGAAGTGTACAGATAAAGACATACTGACCACCATCACCACCGTCAACCTCCACTACAAAATTGCAGTGTGTCTGAGCCTGCATAGCATCTTCAGGGGCTCTTACACGTATCCTGGGAGAGCGTCTGTAGTGCTGCCCCAGGCCTCGAGGAAGCATAGCAGCTTACCTGACCATGTTTCTTGGCTGGTGCCTCTGATTCCCATTCCTTGACTGCTACCATCCTTCAGATTAATGATGAAGATGAATTATTTTTTAAAAAAATCCAATTTGATGTCCAATTCAGACTTTCAGTGCTTTCTAGTTCCATGATCTGCAGGGTATGAAGTCTGCTTGTCCCATCCTGGGTTCCAACACCCCCTTCTGAGAGCTGGGCCATAAGCCCCAGTTAATGAAGGGAATTCAGATGTGGCATGTATGCTAAGTACACAGATGTATGAAAACACAGTTGCAGGCAAGGTGGGGGTTGTGTTCAAAAGAGGCTCTAGTGAATTTGATGCAGGCATTTAGTTCCATCAAAATTCTTTCTTTCTTTTTTTTTTTTTTTGTCTTTTTTTCCGTGTCCGGCAACGGATCGCAACCCTC
>NW_007731765.1:23103-23873 GCF_000696425.1 Galeopterus variegatus | reverse complement strand
GAAAAGGATAATAAGAGCAAAGGAAACACCAGAGGCCTGAAAGAGAGCATGACATATTGGGAGAAATATAAAAACTCCACCATAAATGGAGACAGAGATCAAGAGGAGAATAGTGTTAGATGTCGCTAATGAGGTAAGCTGGCAATGGAGGTAATACTTGGATTGGGTCTTGAATGACAAATAGGGTTTTGTTGTATAACAAACAAGGAAGATTATTTCAGAACAAAAGAGAGCTGCATTGGCAAAGGTGTGTGTGCATGTGAAGCTCTGCGTTATGTTTTGGGAACAGAAGGTGGTTTGTATCACTGCAGTGTTCAGCACAGTGGAGAGCAATGAAGCTGGACAAGGAGGCAGGGAGCAGGTCACAAACGATCACAGATTGTCTTCACTTACACAGTTTGACTTTGTAATGATGGGGGGAGGGACACTGAAGAGTTTCAACCGGGAAAAATTATAAATAAATATATGATTCAGGAAATTCACTCCGGTGTGGATTCAAATTCAATTAGACATCTGTCATAATATCTAGGAAAAAGGTGGTGAGGGCTGAAGCTGTAGTGGTAGCCGTGCAGTTGAAGGGGAGAGAGGGAATTTGAGAACTCTTTAAGAAGTAGGATCGTCACTATTTAATGTCGCATTCTTTGGTTGGAAGGAATGAGGGGAGAAAGCAATCATGGTATTCAGGTGCCAGACTTGAATGATTGAGTTGACATTTTGACCTTTCATCAGGAGAGCAAATACTGGGAGAGAAGTAGTTTTGGATTTCAAAA
>NW_007731765.1:17482-22486 GCF_000696425.1 Galeopterus variegatus | reverse complement strand
ACATTTTGACCTTTCATCAGGAGAGCAAATACTGGGAGAGAAGTAGTTTTGGATTTCAAAAGTAGAACGTATTTTATTTGGGCTGTTTAGGGCCATGTAGCAGGCAATTGGATATGTTGGACTGGAGCTCGAGAGAAAGGTCTTTCGAAGAAAGTTACAGTCAGAAGAATAAGTGAAATTTCTTAGGAATCATGTAAATTAAGAAGCAAGAAAGGCCAGAAAAAAATGACTCAGAAAGCATTCCACTATAGACGGTGAGAAGAGGACATATCAAAGCCACCTGACAGGAAGGGTGATGAAAAGAATACGTGAGATACAATACCCAAGCAAAGGTGAGGACATTTTTATTAGTGAAGGTGTAATCTACAGGTCTCCTCAAAAGAGATCTCATTGGATCTCTCTAATTTCATCTCAAATGAGATATCAAATAAAATGAAGAAAGAGGAGGATTTGACAACTAGGGAGTAGTGAGTCAAGAGATCTTTGCTAGACTTCTTCAGCCCTCAGGCATCCATGGTCCAGGTAGTGTGATAGAAATAATCAGTCAGGTGGAGGAAAGGAAGCCATGGATGGAGACAGGGCTATTGAGTTTCATACTGCAGAGGAGGAACCCATTGGCCTGTGGCCATGGGAGGGGGTCACAGCTGAGGAGCTGGGGTGTCATCACTTAATTAAGAAGGTCAGGAAATTACCAACACAGGCATTGCAGTAATACAGAATAAAAGCAGAAGAGGGTGGAGAGGAGGGCTCTTAGATGGGTGTCATCACCCTTAAAGAATGTGAGAATTAAACCCAAAGGTTGGTGGGGTGGAATGGTGAAAAAAAGTGGAGAAGATGACAGCAGAAAGCATGCATCTCTAGAGAAGTTTTTAGCAAGTGGGTGCAGGAGTAAAGCTTCATGGCAGTAGAGATAAGAGATTGGAAGGTCCCCAATGCCTCCCACTTTGTGACCGAGGTCTTGAGAGGATAAACAAGTCCCATCTGAGAGACTGCAAGGATAATGGTATCAACAAGGAGAATGCCTGATTTTATTTTAGGAGAGATTGAAAATATCTTCACATTTATTTGTAATGAAGCAGAGTTCCAGAAGGCACAGTTTGAAGAATTTAGATAGAAGTCAAAAAGTTTGAGAAGAAGTGAGCCAATGGGGAAGAAGGATAGGACAGCAAGTGAGTGAACACCAGAAATTGTATCTTGGCCAAAGCCAGAGAAAAAGGCCACAATGAAAAAATAAACAGGAACAGCTTCAATTCACACTTTCAGATGGAAATCTGTCATAAATTGTTTCATTGCAGGAAGCTCATGAACATTCCAGATGTGGATCTTGTGGCCTCCTTTCTGAAATTTTTTTTTTTCAGTCCGTGTTGTGTTGAGCCAGAGGAATAATTCACACATTTGCTAAGTGTCTGCCCTTGCCACAGAAGTCACCTGTGTCTGATCACTGGCACATGACATTCGTATGGATGCATTACATGTGTCTACATGGACATAGCTCCACACGTCTCAAGTTCGTGCCCCTCTCCGTAAGCTTACTTCTATATTCAGTTTTAACTCATGCTAACATTTTACACAGATGTGTTTTCATAGTCAATTTGAATGGCAAAATTACTATAAAAATTATAGATGGGATGAACGCAGGTTCAAGATTTTGGTCGATAAATGCAACCAAAACCACATTATCCCTTCCCTTTGTTTAACCTGAATGAAAAGATATTTTGACATTTCAGTGAGATGCTCTCATTTTTTCTTTAAATTAATCTGGGTATTTTTTCCCCTATTCTCTCAACATTGGCTGAGTTCCATTTCTCTTTCTGATTTTATTAGCTGAAGGAGCACCACCCCCCAAAAAACCTTTCATTTTCCTCTCAAACCACCCACTTGGTATCTTTTATGCTTCAGCAACCTACACACAGATCACTCCCTCATGGCTGCCTCATTAAGGAATACAGGGAGAAGGACTCAGAGTAAAGAATGAGAGCAGTCACATAGCCAGTCCCCTGGGGTTGCAAGGAAGACATCTGTGCCCCAACCCTCTACGAGCAGCTCTCTCATAGTGGCTGAAGCATGCCCAGCACTTCAAAATCTGCTAGGATTCGCTGGTGAGAGCCTCAGAGAGACAGCACATAGGGGGCAAGGGAGAGAAAAGAAGAGTGGGTAACCAGAACCTCATTACTGTCATCATCTGCAAGCTTGGCCTGTTTCATCCTCCCCAATGTAGTATGAAATGGGAGACACACCATCCCCTGTTAATCAGTGCAGCACTTGGCCTGGGTGGCATTGTATTCAGTGCCCAGGGCCTGCATCTCAGGCCAGTGTGGGAGACATCTCAGTCCAACAGTACGAATTGGAATTTGGGGAGATACTGAGAGCAGGAAGACCCTCTCTGGTTCACTACCTATATGTAAGGCTATTTTTGATATCTTTGCGCATACCTCAGGGACTGGATTCCATCATGCTGAGAAGGACCTTTAGCCCGATTGAGCCTTCAGCCCTATTGAGGCTATCGTGATGCCTGGAATTATCACAGGGTAAAGGCAATGGAATCCTCCAGCTTAAAAGCAAGTAAGTTATCCTCTAAATTTTAGACCTTTAGCCCGATTGAAGCTATCGTGATGCCTGGAATTATTACAGGGTAAAGGCAATGGAATCCTCCAGCTTAAAAGCAAGTAAGTTATCCTCTAAATTTTAGAAGGATGACATAAGCTTCAAATTGGATATATTTTTGTTATTAAGATGAAAGTGTTACAGTCTAGGAGCTGTGGTAGGACCTTGGAGAACATTCTGTTGTCAAGGGAAGTGTCCACAATAAATAAAGTGCATGGCTTTGGAATGAGGTGGAGCTGAGTTAACTTTCGGTGCCCTGACTTTCTGAGATCTTGGGCTAGTTGTTGGATCTCTCTGAGCCTTTGTTTTCTCATTTGGGTAACAGAAATAGAAATGTGCAGCCCACAGAGAAGTTTTGAGGAATCAATTAGGTAAAATAATATATGTAAAATTATATCTTATGTAGTACCTCTTCTTCTTAGGTTATCTTCTACTTCCGAGGAAGTTTCTGAAGAAATGAGTTTTAGGGTGGGAAGAAAAACAGAGTCAGACCTCAGGACAAGGACCGCTATCTGCAGGAAGAGTCTAAGAACAGGACCCGGATTGGCTGCTGAACAAAAGGGGTGGTGAGTCGAAGGTGAGCGGAGAAGATAGTTTAAAGCATGAGGGTTACAAGGAAAGTCAACTAGATCACTTGGGTTTGAGTCCTGGCTTGGCTGTTTTTTAGTTGGGTGGCCTAGGGCGGTGACTTAGCCCTGTAGAGCTGTACCATTTTTACTCATATATAAAAGAGAATTAATAAAAGTATCTGCCTCATAGGTAGGGAGACCAAATATTTTTATCCCTCAAACAAGGATAATTTTGATAGTAAAAAGGGGCACTGTTGATAATTATGCTGGAACAACAAAAGTAAACCAAGACACTCTTTGGCAGATCCAAACACCCTATTTATGGGGCTGAATGCATTAAGTGACCTAGTACTTGCAATATGCTTTGATCGATACCTATCATGTTGCAAGTGCTCAGTAAATGTTGTTATCATCTTACTAGTGACTTTACCTTGATCAAGTCACTAATCCTTTCTAAGTCAGTCTCTTCACTGTAAAATAGGGATCATAGCATTTACTATATGGAATGATTGTAAGGATAAAATGGAATAATACTTATAATGCATTTGCCATGGTGCCTGGCACATAGTAAATGCCCAATAAAATTAAACATTGTTACTGTGCTCATGGCTAGGGATGAGGTGAGAGAGACAGAAGAACTCTAAAACTTCTCAAATTTCTTTTTCTCAGTCAGTGTTGAGGTGTTAATTCACACATTTGCTAAGTGTTTGTCCTTGCCATTAATAGAAGCTTAAAGGGGTAAAGCTAAAAGGGTAAACTTTTATTTTAGTTAATAGTGATGAGTATAATATAATGAAATGAGCACTGATTTTAAAGTCAAAATATATTTGTCCCCATCCCAGATTCATACTTACATGCATAGGTGCATGACTTTGTGGAGGTCATTCAATCCTTATAAACCCCAGTTTTCTTATTTGTAAGATGAGGATTGCCAGTCTCTCACAACTGTTAGGTGGATCATGAGATAATATAGCTATAGGCAAACTGTAAAATTTACGGGAACTCAAGAGTCTATATTTGATAATAGCTGCCTTTTACTTTAGCCCTGTCCTGACTAGTAAAGCACTTCCCGGTCTTCTGCTGTCCCTTCTGAAAAAGTGAGGAAGGAGGTAACACATTATCTTCTCCATTCGCAGGCCCTAGAGAATGCCTCCCACTTTTGATTCTCTTCCTCTCGATACTGCTGGCCAGTTAAAGCATTCCTAAGAGATCCAGCAGCTCTCTAGGCTACAGGAAATCATCCTACTGTCATGTTTAGTTACTCACACTGCTTGCTTTTCTCTTCATCCCTATTTCATTCAGTTTATGTTTCTGGTGAGCACTGATTTTAAAGTCAAAATATATTTGTCCCCGTCCCAGATTCATACTTACATGCATAGGTGCATGACTTTGTGGCGGTCATTCAATCCTTATAAACCCCAGTTTTCTTATCTGTAAGATGAGGATTGCCAGTCTCTCACAACTGTTAGGTGGATCATGAGATAATATAGCTATAGGCAAACTGTAAAATTTATGGGAACTCAAGGGTCTATATTTGATAATAGCTGCCTTTTACTTTAGCCCTGTCCTGACTAGTAAAGCACTTCCCGGTCTTCTGCTGTCCCTTCTGAAAAAGTGAGGAAGGAGGTAACACATTATCTTCTCCATTCGCAGGCCCTAGAGAATGCCTCCCACTTTTGATTCTCTTCCTCTCGATACTGCTGGCCAGTTAACGCATTCCTAAGAGATCTAGCAGCTCTCTAGGCTACAGAAAATCATCCTACTGTCATATTTAGTTACTCACACTGCTTGCTTTTCTCTTCATCCCTATTTCATTCAGTTTATGTTTCTG
>NW_007731765.1:15604-16951 GCF_000696425.1 Galeopterus variegatus | reverse complement strand
CTCTCAGAGGTCTCAGTCCAGAAACCGGCCAGATGGGTGAAAAACGTTTTCCATGTATATTTTATTATTAATAGAGTTTTTGATGAAAGTAAGTCTATAAACATATTCTAAACCTTGTTCTTGCCCTTATTTTACCTCATTCTCTTCCCCTATATTATATTTTTCCCCACTTTTGTTCATAGGTCAGTGTCAGGCCAACAAGGAAAAGCCCTTTGATGGGATCTCAAACTTACATAATAACTATGTAAGGTTAGAGCATTTCTGACCCTCTCACCAATGAAGACATATAGCTTGATCTTGGTAAGTAAATGGCTCTTGGTCTTGGGGTTACAATTCTTAGTAGCTCATTCAAATAGCTGTACATGATTCTTTTGAAGAAATTTACATTTTTCTTGAAAATGTGTACATTTTACTTTGTATTGTTGTATTAGAATTTAAAAGCCTAGTTTTAGTGACTTAGGTATCAAGGGACCCAGGAACAGAACCATAAAATTTAAAAATTACTTTTAACAAGTCTGGGTCTTAACTCTCACCTTTCAAATTAGCTCATCAGCTGGATAACAGGGAAAGCAGTGGGTTTTCTACAGCACAGGTAGGAGTGTAGATCCACAACGGTGCCAGTGGCAGTTGAACAACCCATCCCAGCAGGCCACCTTCCAAAGTGCACGTTGGCACAGAGAACATCCGAAGACCGAGAATTAGCCTGTCAACCTTTCAGCACCGTGGACAGCTCGCCAACATGCGGGTGGAGAATCTGGCGCTTTAAACCCAAGTCTGTATAGCACTTTCCGAAGAAGAACCGCTGCAAAAATAATGAGGCATAAACCAGTACCCTTAGAGTCACAGGAAACAGGGACTCAAATGGAGATATGGCATTTGCTTAGTCACTTAGTAAAATCATGGAGGATTCAGGATCGAATTATCAACACGCCACATCTTCCCATATGAATGCGCAGCTTAAAGACACCAAGTGAGGAAAATAGGAGGGCGGCTCCTAGAGGTCGTTTTACCCAAATGTGAAGGCAATTGCGTTTCTANTTTAGTTACTCACACTGCTTGCTTTTCTCTTCATCCCTATTTCATTCAGTTTATGTTTCTGGACCACCACCACCCCTGCCCCAAATTTATTTTCATTTACAAAGGGCCAATTAAACTATTTCCTCTTGGCACTAATATTAGCACATCTAAAACTCCTACTTCAATTATGATTAAGTCTGGGTTAAATTTATTATAGGTGCTGAAAACACCATTTCTCAATTTATACCATTAATAAGGCTGTTTCTCTCAAACTTCCAAGCATATACATATTGGGTACACACACACACACACACACACACACACACACAC
>NW_007731765.1:12849-14677 GCF_000696425.1 Galeopterus variegatus | reverse complement strand
GAGAAATGTTGTCATCTGGTTACCATGTAGGCAAGAGGAGAAGTTCTTTCATAATGCAAGTAATCACAAATATTTTACATGCCTAATGGAGATGGCAAGTATATTTAAGGTAAAACTAGCTGATGTAACAAACAAATCCCAAGATTTCAGTGATTTAAGGCAATAAAAGTTTGTTTCTTGTTCACTTGAAGTCCGATCCAAGGCCAGAAGCAACCAGGGGTTGGGTGGCACAAAGTCATTTTGGACACTGTCTGGCAGAAGGGGGTGGGGAGAAAGCATGAAGAAGGATATGGAGATGTTTTAGGGCCAGGCATTTCATCCCATCCCATTAGCTGGAAGTCAGTCACACAGCCACACCTAAGGGCAAGGAAGGCTGGGAGATATGTTCTAGCTGTGTGCTTAGGAGGGAAAAGATGTGGATTTATTGAACACTTGCTGAGTCTCTGCCACAGTGAGGCAGAAAGAACACTTACCTTAAGCTTTGAAAACAGCATCTAGGTGGCCAAGGGGAAGGACTGCCTAGACCAGAATCCAATAAATAAGCAGTTTATCATATTTGCTCTAAGGGATGAAAATCCAACACATTTTTCAAATAGTAGCCATCAGTAATAATAATAATAATAATAATATAATGTTTTAATGAACATTAACTCACTTAACCTTCATGACCTCACAGCCTTGCTACATAGGCAGAGCAAAGGCATTATTTCCATTTTAGAAAAGAGAGAACTGAGAGACAAGCAATCTTTTAGAACTGCAAGAATCTAACATGTCATGTAATCCAAATTCACCACTGCATAGCTGAGAAAGTTATCATCTAAAGGGTGATGCGGTTTGCCCCATGTGTGTAAAGGTAGCCGTGGGCCAAACTGAGGCTTCCATGCAGCAGTGATTTCTCATTTATAAAGCAATGATGTTTCTTTTTTCTTTTCCCTTCAGGAAGGTGGGTTTCGCTGTCTACAATAAATATTAATCACTGGGCTGGGGGTTGGGGAGTGAAGGATGAGGGCTTGTAAAAGAGGCAGATTCCTGGGCTCCACACCCAGAAACTTTGATTTGACAGTCTGGGATCAGGCCCACAGATTTGCAGGTAGCCTGAGGAGTCACCCCTTGGAAAATACTACTCAAGTCATTGTCATGGGCCTTCCTAGGAGCCCCTGACTGTTGGAGATTGTATATGTGCAAAATAAACAAAATTAATTCATATGAATAAAAAAATAAAATATTAAAAATATTAAAAATTAAACCATTAACCCCCCCAAATAAGAATATTGTCTGATCTCTAGATAGGAAAGAACTTCCTAAACTTAAAGATATGGAATATATAACCAAGTAAAATAAAGTTGTGACTACAAAGAATTATGTAAATTATGTAACTATGTAAAAATAAAATTATGCAACAATGTTATTGGCAAATTTTTATACTTTTAAGTTCCTTTTCCATGTTATGACTTTATTACTGATTTCAAAATATGACTAGTTCTTTGTTTAAAAAATAAAAATTATAGAAGAGCACAAAGAAAAAATTAAAAACTCCTGAAATGCAAATACTCTGAGATAATTAATATTAATATTTAACGTATATCTTTCTGGTCTTTTACATATATGTATACAAGCATACATATATGAAGGCACTGCAAAAAGTTCATGAAAAATAAAATTAACAAATAATAAGAATCTTTCCACGAACTCTTTGAAGTACTCTCATACATGTATAAATATATATTATCACAAAATTGGGCTGTTAATATAACTATTACATTTATTGAAACTAGCAAAGATAATTGTAACAGCATATATGAAATGCAGAGATATAGATTTAACAATA
>NW_007731765.1:10310-12094 GCF_000696425.1 Galeopterus variegatus | reverse complement strand
CAATCCTCTCTGAGGCCGGTCTCCCTGAAAGTAGAGCCTGAGATGGGGGTTCTTCTGCCAGAGGCATATTGAGCAAGTGCTCTCAGGACAAGGGGAGGAAGGGAAGCAGAATGGGGCATGGGAAGGAGCTGAGCCAGGGTGTGGCCTCAGCTGGAGCCCAACTTCACCTGGTCCCACAGTGTGGAGCTCAGATAGCACCACGATGCTGACCTCACCTTGAGGCCAGGAGGCCAGCCTTCTGCACCCTGTGTCAGTAGTCACTGGCTACAGGTTCCAAAGGGAGAGTCGCCTAATCTCCTAGATGAGTCAGCTCCTGTTCAAAGACAGTCAGTGTTGCAGAGAAGAGGTCACCATGAGGACTCAGCAGCCAACACTCACAGCAGCTGGGGATGGATGCTCCTACCAGGTATATGGCAAGGTACCAACAACAAACACAATGTCTCCCATGTCCAAATGATTTAAGGACTGTTGATTACTCTCCTAAATACGAGTTTAGTATGTCCATTTCTCTCCATCTCCAATGTACTTCTCCTGGTCCAGACTCTCCCCAACTCTCATCTCTCACCTAAATAAAGCCCTGCCTCTTTCACTTTGGGAAAGACATGTGTGTTCCATGTACTATTTCCAGCCTTGTATCTCACCAGTGACTTGCAACCTCTGTGAGCTCTGTCTACACAAGACTCTTCCTACCTAATCCTACCAAGTGCTTTTATACCTCTGCTCTTTTGCTCGGTCAGGTTCCTCTGCTAGGAATGCTTTTTTCTACCTATGAATGCTTATAAATCTTTCAAGTCCGGCTCAAATGGCAGCTTCTCTCTGTAGTTTTTGCTGACCCATCTCTCCTTCTCCTGCAGCAGTAGTTACTCATTTGTGTTCCCATTATAGTTTATATATTCACTGACTATAAAACTTAGACTCAGTTACTGATAACTACAGCACAATAAATAATTTCCCCTTTAACGGTGGTACAGCATCTCCTTAGATCAAGGATTGTGTCTTACTTATTTCTGTATCTGTGGTGCAAAACACAGAGCCTAAGACATAGCAGGTGCTCAATAAATGGCTAGAAAAACTCTACTGGGTGTGTAACAAGTAGTGGGCATTGAAACTGAATTTGAAGCATCTATAGATAGAAATCCTGAATTGGGTAGAGAAGAAATCTAACACATCACTTCTTCCCACACTCTCCCCAAATGCCGCGATTTGTAAAATGCAAATAAAATTGATGATAGCAGAAAGACCTGGGTGTGGAGACAGTAGCACTTGGAGGAAGCATGCAAACTAGGAGACAGTTGAGACAGAAGCTCCCCAGAGTCAATTACTGCCCCTGCCCTGTGACATGACTGCATTTGATGGGCTCGCTGTGAGCTCTCTAAGCCATTTGATCTAGGAGAGGAATTGCACCTGACTTCCTTGTTGAATAACACAGCTGCCTACCCCAGGAAGAGCTGCTGTGGCCACATTGCCCTTGTTCAAAGTTAGGACATGGGGCAGTCCTTCCACCATTTAAAGGAGAGAAAGAGAGAAAGGAATAATCCAGTAAACTTGGAAACAGCTCTGCACCCTGGGATCCAAATTGATTTCTTTTCTCTCTCTCATCTGAGTCTGCAGGTTGCAGGGCCAGCATGTAGACTGGGATCAATAAGACATGAGTCCTCTATTAAAGACAACATAAAACATATTTTTGAGGCAGGGTGGGGGACTTAAATTCTGGTGCTCACAGGATTGAAAGACTGATAGAGTCCGTAGCATGAAAACAGCTGTTTTCTGGTGCCTCACCCATA
>NW_007731765.1:8503-9310 GCF_000696425.1 Galeopterus variegatus | reverse complement strand
GATTGAAAGACTGATAGAGTCCGTAGCATGAAAACAGCTGTTTTCTGGTGCCTCACCCATACATAACCTTTCTTTATGCCATGGTTCATACTGTCCACTGCTCATGGAAATACAGCACTTGCCTAGTGGTCTAATAGCTAAACGTGAACTGTCCTATTGAATCAATGGAAAAAGATATGTCCAGTTTATATTTTTCAACTCCCATACCCATGCTGAGTTCTAGCTACCTTATTTGTAAAATGGGAATAATAACTCTGGAAAACAAGGGCACTGTAAGATGCATGAGCATAGCCAGTGTTTAATAAATATTAATGACCCTTTCCTTTTTCCTGCTCTTCATTGAAGCATGGGACAGTCTGCTTCATGCATCCTGAAATCAACCTAGATTTGGATTGTTTCAGCCCATTTTGACTTTGCCTTCATTGGAATCATGTAGTACTAGACTTACAAACACGACTCACCAAGTGACGGTGGGTCTTAGTTTATTGCACTCTTGTTTCATTCATGCAACTTTGACCTCCCTGGATAAGTCCAGGAGCACCTTCCACTGGCAGACATGGATGGTCAGGAAATGTACACTCCGTAAACATACAAACCAGTCTCATCCAGTATCCCCAGCCCTGAGAATCGTGTCCAAGAAACATTTGTTAAATGCATGAATGAATGAAAAAGGAACTTGGCTCTATTTCTAGATTCGAGAGGCAGTGTGGAGAATATAGTTTAAACAGTAGAATTGGGGAATATTTAATAACCTTTGTGGAACCAAATATCTGCAATGAGTTTTGTTGTAGAAAACCTAAATTTCAG
>NW_007731765.1:0-7541 GCF_000696425.1 Galeopterus variegatus | reverse complement strand
CATAATAATCATATACATTGTATATTGACAAAATAAAAATTAAAAAAAAAAAAAAACTAAATTCAAAAAAAAAAAGAAAACCTAAATTTCATAGCCATAATAAGTAGGTCAGTTCTGGGCATTTGAGAAATTTTAAAGCTCCATGCACATGTAAAGTAACATTGTTGTTTCTTATTATTCAGGTAGTCAATAGTTATAAATCAAATTTAATCTGATTTTGCTATAAACAACCATAACCACAGAACTAGGAGTCAGGAGCCAAGGTTTGAGATCCGTCTTGGTTCCACTCTTACCATGTGACTCTGTGAATGTGAACATGTGTCCATCAAGTAGACCTCTCTGTGTTATTTCCCTATCTGGTAAAGTATAGGTATCTAGTATCTCTTCCAGTTTGGAGACTAAGTTCAATTTGACAGCATGGCTCAGCCTGAAATTATTGCAGCTTTCCATCCTTCTTCTCCTTTTCATCTTTTTCCTTTTTCCTTCTTATTACATACAAGGGTGATGTTTTAACTGCCATGAGAAATTTGTGACCAGATAACAATGTAAGTTTGAGAGGCATGCTTAACATAAAGTAGTATTCAAATCACTGGATTTGCAAAAGATCTGTCCAGCTAAGTTCTGCTATAGCTATGGTCTCAAATCTCTACAGGTTTAGTTTCTCCATCACAAAAAGCTAGAGTGCTCCTGGCAACTGTAGAGATTTCTAGAGTGACTCCTTCATTTTATAGATGGGACACTATGAATCAGAGGTAAAAAATGACTTATCCAGTATCACACCATCCATTGTAAAGTCAGGACTTGGATTCATCTCTTTAATCCCAAGCCAGTGGCCTTTCCATATGTCACACCATTTTTTATATAAATGCAATTGCTCATCTAAGTATATACTACAAAAAATTCTTTGTGTACTATAAGCCTGTAAAGACTTATCACCACACTGCTAAGAAACACGTGAATACCATGTGTTTCTTTTTTGTTGGTTGGTTGGCTTTCAATTGAAAGTAGCCCTGCTCATTAAAAAGCTTTTGGGAAAAGAAAACATAAAAAGAGAAAGAAGAAAAATATAGAAATCATCCATTACACAAACATCCAGGCTCAATCACCATTAACAAAGTGGCAGGGCCCCTTTCCATCTTTTTTGTAAAATGCATATTCTTATATAGTCATATGCACACTGGATATGTAGTCATATGTCTTGCTGTTACCACTTAAATTATGTCATGTGTGGTTTTCATTTTTTTAACTTTCATCTTTATTTTTATAGCAGTGTTAGTTTTATGGAGAAATTGAGCAGAAAGTAAAAATAGTTCCCATACCTTCCCCCACACACACACATATACAGTTTCTCTTGTTATTGACATGTTACGTTAGTATGGTACATTTGTTACAATTATGAATCAATACTGATATATTATTATTAGATTAATTTTACATTAGGGTTCTCTCTTTGTATTGTACAGTTCTGTGGGTTTTGCCTAATGCATAATGACGTGTTCACCGTTACAGTGTCACACAGAATAGTTTCTGTCTTTAAAAATCTTCTGTGCTCCACCTGTTCATTCTTTCCTTCCTCTGTCATCCCCTGAAATCCTGGCAACCACTGATTTTTTTTATTTTTCATTATCTCAAACATTTATCATCTCTTTCTGCTGGAAACATTCAGAATCCTTTCTTCTAGCTAATTGGAACTATACAATAAATTGTTATTAATTATAGTCACCCTACAGTGCGGTAGAACACTAGATCTCATTCCTCCTAACCAGCTGTACTTTTGTATCTGTTAACCAACCTCTTGCAACCCCCTACCCACCCACCTTTCCAGCCTCTGGTAACCACCATTCTACACTCCACTTCTCTGTGGTCAACCTTCTTAGCATCCACATATATTGTAGTCTTCCATTTCAAATACCATTTTGATTGCTACATAACATTCTGTTAAATGGATTTACCAGTCTATATACATATCATTTATTTGATAAACATTAAAGTTGTTTACAGTTTTAAAATAAATACAAAGGTACTTCAGAAAGTTTGTGGAAAAATAGAACTGAAAGATAATATAAACCCTTCCATGGACTTTTGAAAGACCCCCTTGTATACATGCCTATATGTGTATATATGTAACACCGTAGTGAACATCTTTGTTTATGCGTATTTTTGATGTTTAGATTATTTCTGTAGCATAGATGCTGAGAAGTGGAATTGTTACTTTAGAAGGTACCAAAAAACACCATAAGGCTCTTGATACAGTCAGTTAAATTGTTTTCTAAGAGGGTTTGTGTCAGTTTTCACTGCTACCTATGAGGTATTAAAGTGATACTCTTCATCCTCAAAAAAAAGGTACTTATATCCAATATAACACAAAGAGTTCTGTGTATATCATGAAAACACGACAGGATCTTTACTAGTAGAAGGAGTAGAAAATGTCCAAACCCAGGAAACAATTGCTAGGGACACATTTCTGGGACCACAAGGTAGAACAGATAAGTAACAAAGCAGAGAAATATTTTACAAGCATAATTGGAAAGGCTTTTCATTTACTGCTTTCTCTATAGATGGACATTTATGAAGTTATTGAACTTTTCTAAAGTTTTTTTTTTCTTTTCAGTGACAAAGCAAATGGACTGAAGATGCACTTAGATAAAATATCAGTGAAAAAAACAGTAATGATTTTTCAGGTAAAGTGAAACTGGCAGGAGGTGGGGGGGTGGGAATAGGAAAACTGTGTCTTCAATCATGTGTAATGACCAGTGACAGGCAACTTCTGTGACTCCCTGCTCCTCCTCCCCTGCCCCACTCTGTTAGGAAACCTCTGCAGGAAGCAGGTGGAATCATCAGAGAGCCTGCCGTGGGCTCCCTCTCCACCAACATCTGTGCTGCTCATTCTCCATCCCTGGAGTGCTGTCCTCTCCTCAACCTCCCATCTCTCCCCGTCCCCTGGCTCTCATGCTGACTCATTAGCTGAGAGTCAGTTGGGAAATGAGGCCCTGGAGAACTAGCCCAATCCCCCCACGCATGGGGCACAGACAGTCCATGTGCATTTAGTTGGAGCTCAGCCCAATTTTCTACACATGGTGCTGAAGGGAGAGGGCTCTGGGGAGAAGCTCCACAGTTCCCACAGCTGGAACACACCCTCGAAAGGAGGATGAGAGATTGGGGGAAGGACTCAGAACAACAACTCGTGTGTAAAAGAGGAATACTTGTAGATAACAAAGCACTTATTTTTACATTTGTTCATCCCATAATAGAGCATGTCAGGTGTTTTGTTTTCCTCCTCTTATTGGATGAGTAAACTGAGGTTCAGAGACAGATTGTCTAAGGTCTTAAGATGATCCCAGGTCTTACTGGTTTCAAAGCTCACGTTCTTTCCCTGGATGTACTTGAACAAAACCCAGTCATGATGAAATGCACCTGACTGACAGGCACATCGCCAGTGGCAGAAATACCTCCCTGTTTAAAGCATTCTGTCTTTACATTTTTCAATGGAAGTCATACAAATGGCCAACAGATACATGAAAAAAATGCTCAACATCACTAGTCATCAGGGAAATGCAAATTAAAACCACATTGAGATACCACCTCACTCCAGTTAGACTGACTATGATCAAAAAGACGGTGAATAACAAATGCTGGTGAGGGTGTGGAGAGAAGGGAACACTTCTGCACTGTTGGTGAGAATGTAAATTAGTACAACCACTTTGGAAAGCAATTTGGATGTTTCTCAAACAACTACAGGTAGATCTTCCATATGATCCAGCAATCCCTCTTCTGGGTATATATCCAGAGGAATGGAAAGAATCATTTTGAAGAGATACCTGCACTCCCATGTTCATCGCAGCTCTGTTTACAACAGCCAAGATATGGAACCAGCCTAAATGCCCATTAATAGATGATTGGATGAGGAAACTGTGATGTATATATACACAATGGAATTCTACTCTGCCATAAAAAAGAATGAAATACTCCCATTTGCAACAACATGGATGAACCTGGAGAAACTTATGTTGAGTGAAACAAGCAAAGCACAGAGGGATAAATACCACATGTGCTCACTCATATGTGGGAGCTAAGAGAGAAAGGAAGGCAGGAAAGAAAGACCACAGTAGTGCTGTGATCCAACAGAGGGAGGGAACATTCCTAGGGCTATAAATTGTAGTTGAGGGGAGAGGGGGAGAGGGAGGGAGGTTGGAGGATAATTGGAAGGGGACAGAGGGTACAAAAGCAATTTTTTGTAATGGGTATGTCCCCAATATGAATCTGGCCCCCACATCATGGGCAGGAGGGGGACATATTTGAATATTTGAAATAAACAAACAAACAAACAAACAAATAAATAAAAAAAATCAATTTTAAAATAATAAATAAATATAAAGCATACTATCTTTGGCCGCAGCTTATACAGGAAGAGAACCACAGACATTGCTCCTCCCAATCACCATCCTCTACTCCAATAACTAATATAGCCTCCAGATATTCTCACAGCCCTGCTCCAGGAGGATTTCAGAAGTCCCAGAACCATGGTTTATCACAAGCCATCTTCATGACTAACCTGGCCATGACTGTATCTCAGGGATGAAGCCTAGAAAATGCACCGGGTACCCCAGTCTCAATGTCTCTTACCTGCACATTTTGTCATGCTTTTCAGTTCCTGCTTCTGATGGTCTACAAAGAACTCAAGCTCCCCCAAGCTGAGAGCTAGCCTTCCCTTCCTCATCTTCCCAAAGACCACACTTCTGTCCTTGAAACTTAGCACTGCATCTGGTGGCCCTAGACCCTGCCCTCAAGACTCCCAAAAGCTGACTTGCCTTCCTTGTTCATCACTGTGTCCTATTACCTCATGCTTCTGTGCATCAGGGGATGTCAGACCCAACATCCCCCTACAGAGATCATCCCTACCCAGGGCTGCAGCCAGCTCCCCTTCTCTCACACAGTGCCACAGAATAAGAAAATGTAAAAAGAGTGTCTCCATACATGGTTTTTATCTCATAGTTCAGGCAGAAGGGAAATGTACATTCTCCATTGCCACCTCATCCCAGTGCCCTAGGTTCCTACAGGGACAGAACATGAATGGGTGAGTTCCAACACTTGGACCCACACATACTCAACAAAGGGCTGGAAGTGTACCTATGACATCCCAGAGCACTGAACCCATCCTTGGTCTGACATGAATGAGGGTCACCCAGAATTGCCGGGTCAGCATCAGTCTCCTGTGATTCTTCAAAGGAAATACTACGCCAGCCAGCAGCAGCAATCCACACATTGGGCTTTCTTCCTGAAACTGGGTCTCAGCCATAGGTCAAGGTCCTGGGGCATTTGCAAAAGTTCCTTGGTATAGCTATACGTCTGGTTGACCTATGAAAATAAATGTGTGTGTGTGTGTGTGTGTGTGTGTGTGACGATGTTTTGGTCAACGGCTGACACATACAGACACATGTATGATGGCTGTCAGAGCAACAGGCTATACCATCTAGTCTAGGTGTGTAGTAGACTGTACTGTCTAGGCTGATGTAAGTGAGCTCTGTGATGTTTGCACAAAGAGGAAATCACCCAGCAGTGCATTTCCCAGAAGGTATCCACGTTATGTACTGTCTGAACAGGGATTTCTGCATTTAAATTTTGCTTCTTCAGACTGAGTTTTGAGTGTAACATGCTAAGCCTGTTGCTGGATCTAGAGAAGATACTGAACGTACATTTAAAAAATTGAATAGAATCCTAAGTCTTAAATATTGTAAAAGGCAGAGAAATTCATATCAAGCCCCCATAACCACAGCAGGCTCTGATTGAGATCTCATTAATACTCTTTCTACTAATCCATAAGAATTAGCAAATACAACTCTACCCTGCTATGAAAACTCCCCACCTCCAGGGCTCAAGTAAAGGCTCAGAAGGAAGAGTCAGAGAAGCCTCGTTAAATGTAGCTTTGAATCCACGCATTGGGTAGCATCTCTAATAAACCCTCCCAGGCTTAATGGGGCTTTCTGACGATTCCCCATTCCAAGCTCCCCCATATGCCTTAGCATTTACTTCTTATAATTCCCTCTAGTAGATAATCAGGGTATCACATTCAAAGTCACTTAAGTTTGAATAGGCTTTTCCAGTGCCCTTTGAGTGCTTAAATGTTTCATATCTGCGATGCTTGTGCCTTTCTGAGAACTCAGTGAGAACTCAGTGCTCCAGCACTAGTTGGCAAAGGCTCAAATGCAAAAAGGCTCATTTTCTTCTTAGAGAGAATCTTCTAAGGAAAATAAAATGCAGTCTTGAGGGAGCATTCAACCACTGATTAGCAACTGGTGACCGAGCACGTTCCCTCAGTAGCCCTCTTCCTCTCCCTCCATATCATCCTAAACCCCAGATTCTTGAGGAGTTTTTTTAAGAGTAGGAGGGATCTATTCCATAGCTCACCTTGCCATAGGCAAACTAGAGAGGCACATTCCCATGGGTTTCCTTTTCAGATGAGGAAGTTAAGCCCAAGTGTAGCTCCCCCAATATGCCCTCCTGTAAGACCTGAGACTGACCCCATCCTGGGGAAAGTTCTAGGCAATTAGCTACCTTTTAGCCATGTTCCTCACCAAGACACAATGCCTCCGAAGGTGTCTGGCTGCACATGTTGCTGGACAGAGAGACTTTTTACAGTAGGAGGATTCATGTGAAAATCAGTAGCATCATACAGTTGGTCCAAGAGCACCCTGTCCTTAAAGCTGGCTGCAGCACCTATAGGCAGATGTCTCCATAGACGGCTGCTGCACTGCTGGAGAACACTGCGGGGCAGCTGTATCCAGCCCACTCTCCACCTGCTGTGAGCCTTCTCTGGTCTCAGATGCACTCTTGGTCTTGACCTCTTACATTCAGCCTGGCACTGTCTCCATGTGTCCTTGTTCTCCCTAACCCAAACTTGAGGAGGAAAGACTTTCCCTAGAACCTGGTGTATTAGCTTCCTAGGATTGCCACAACACAGTACAACAGCCTGGGTGGCTAAAAACAGCAAAAATGTATTCTCTAATGATTCTGAAGGTAGGAAGTCCAAAATCAAGGTGTCATCAGGGCTGGTACTGTCTGGAAGTTATCAATACCTCTCTCGTGGCCTCTAGTGGCAATCCTTGGTTTGTGGCAGCATATCTCCACCCTCTGCCTCAGTTGCCATATGGTCTTCTTCCCTGTGTCTCCTCTGTGTCTTGGTGTCTGAATCTCTCCCCCCTTTCTCTTATAAAGACACTCATCATTGAATTTAGGGTCCACACTAATGCAGTAGGACCTCATCTTAACTATTACACCTTTAAAGACTCTTATTTCCAAATAAGGTCACTTCCTGAGGTTCTGGGTGGACATAAATGGGGGAGACTGTTAACCCACTGCACCTGACCTTGGCTTCACTGCTCCCAGCTCCACTGACTATGCCAGCAAAGCCCATGCTATGCAGCCAGGACTCTCCCTGCCTGCTCTCTCCCTGGGCTTGCCCTCTAGAGGGACAAATGCACTTGCTCTAATTTGTTCTCTGCCCTTCTCAGAAGTGGCCTGACCATTCTCCACCCTGACTGCCA
>NW_007731764.1:148833-149828 GCF_000696425.1 Galeopterus variegatus | reverse complement strand
TGGCCGCGGGGTGACGGCTAAGGGGCTGCTGCTCCGGGCGGCCGCGGCCGCGAAGGGGCTTAGGGAAGACCTGGGGGCCGCGGCCGCCCGGCCTTGGAGGGGCCTGTCCCCGATCCCCAAGCCTGGAGAAGAGGAGGCGGCGGCTGCTGGACATGAGTTCCGTGAGTCCGGGACGAGGTCTCAAACTCAGGCGGCGGCGGGGACCTCCCGATGGGCGGCGGGACGGGTGGAAGGGACTTGAGAAGGTGCCCAGTGCAGCGGTTCGGGATGCTGCGGGAAAGAAAGCGGTGCAAGGACTCAACCCTGGGGACCCCGGGGTCCACCCTCCACCACTGCACCACTGCACCGTCTGTTGGCTGGTTTTCACTTGGAATCCACCTCCACCCAGGTTTTGGTTAACATCCCCTGGTCTGTACTGTGGTTGAAAGGAAAGCATTACTCTTCCAATTTAGGGAGTAGGCTTTTTAAACAAATGATTAATCCTTTTGCAAATAAGGAAAGGGCTCCATGTGCTGTTATCTCCTATATTCTGACTCAGGCACTGATTTACTGTGTGACTTTACATAAGTCGCTTAACCTTTTTATACTGAACGTATAAAGCATGGAGTGAATCATCTGTGCCTTGGGAATAATTTATAGCATGAACTGAGGCATGCTGTTGAGAGTCTTCAGAAGTTGAGAATGATTCAAGTCTGTTCACAGGGCACACCACCCATCCAAGGTGGCTGGCTGGGATGGCCTCATTCTGTAAGACGGGACTTGGGAGTTGTACACCCTTTCCTTAATATAATGTGCAATTAGTTCATTCATTCATTCTAGAAATATTTTCAAGGGCTTACTATTTGCTAGACATGTTCTAGATATGGGGAGGCAGAGAACAAGACCTCCCCTGTTCTGGTGAAGCTCACATTCTGTTATGGTGGAGGGTTGATAGACAATAAAACAAGTAAGCAAATAAATGGATAAAATAATTTCAGATAAGGCTAAGCGCTGTG
>NW_007731764.1:146283-147071 GCF_000696425.1 Galeopterus variegatus | reverse complement strand
GCCAAAAAACAAAACACCCCCCCCCCCCCCAAAAGCGGTTTTATCTCTATAAGCTGTATGGAGCATTTGGACTCCTCCCTGTCTAAACTTGTACAACTTTTACAAACAACGTCCCCTGGAAAGTCCATGGCCACCCTCTGACCTCCTAAGCCAAATACCACATTGCTGACTTCAGGGTGGTCCTCATGAATAATGTTTTGTTTGGGGCCAGTAATATTTTTAAGGGTGTGAAAACACTTGAGGAGAAAGGGGAATCTTGACACTACAGCTTTATAAAATATTGAGGCAAAGTTGTCATGTCCCAAATGGCCGGATGTGAAAGACTCATGATTGTTGTTTCAAGTTTTTAGAGGTACAAGTTTTGCCGAATGAAATGAGCTTTCTCTTTGGCTTCCTGAAGTTCCCTCAGTCACAGTAACTTGCTTTCTTCCAGTACTGCCAAATGAAAGAAACTTTCATAATGCTGCTAAAAGCAATAATTTGGATCTTATGGAGAAGCTGTTTGAAAAGAAGGTTAACATTAATGCCGTGAACAATGTGAGTAGAAGTCACAAATATGGCAAGTGATTACTCCAAGTGGTGGCTTGGGTTTATACAGGTCAACTGAAATAATAATAATAAAAAAAAAATGATTGGGCTGGCTGAGATGAAGATCTCCTTTACTGGTAATTGCAGGGTGTTTAAGGTAAATGTGGAAACCAACAGGGAATAATAGGCTGTGGTGTTGTAATTTATCTTATGAAAGGGAAAGTGTACAGAGTCTTAAATGCACATCTGTGCAAAGTCTG
>NW_007731764.1:142842-144285 GCF_000696425.1 Galeopterus variegatus | reverse complement strand
TATTAAAGTACTCTAGGAGATAGTACAATCTAGGACTTTAATTTGTAGTTGGTGTGGCAAGTTGTTATAAACAACTTGATGTATTGTGTTATACTTCCTAATGATATCTGTTTTAGTCCTGTTTACAGTAAATTATTGACACAGTTACTTGTAGCATTCCTTAAAATCTGTGATAATAGAGACTTTTTAAATGCAGGTGGTTTTATTGAATTATTTTGGATGCTATTTTGGCTTGCATCCTTATCCACAAATAAAGATAATATTGGAGCTTATAAGCCCAGATTTAATACAGTAGAGCAAAGCTCTAGATTGCAGACAATTTCAAGATAACTCATGTTTTGTCAAACTTATTTTATCACCACTTCAGCTACCAAGGAAATCAAATTTAATTTAAATAGTTTGCATTTGTATGTGTGTGATTATTTATGTAAACAAAGAATAGCAAATCCANTGCCAGAAATATGGATTTCCTACTGCTTGGTCTTGTGAGGATTTCCTAACAGCCCCTCAAATTTTATCAAAGTGAATAGGTTGGGGTCTGTGTCAATTGCTTAGGACAATTTGTGAGGTGGTTCAAGGTGGGGATGGCAGAAGTAGATTTAATGCTAAATGAAGCATAAGCTCCAGGGTCCCTTCTTGTACACGTCCTTCTAAGGCCCTGGGAGGGCTCTAGAAGTGTGTTCTCATGGTTATGTTTTTTAAAAATCTGAAGAAGTGAGACATTTTTACTGCAATTAGTTAAGCCTTCTGACTCTGTCTTTAAATAGAGGGCTTCCTAAATAGTCTAAACTCAGGTTCTACGAAACGTGTATTTGTCCCAGGAAGTTTGGTCATAGAAACTGAAGCTGCAGAATCTGAAGTCAGGCATCATATACGGTGGAAGGATGTTTAGTGGTGTGTGTATGTATATGAGGAGGTATGTGTTTATGTGCGTGTATCTGTGGGGATTTGTATGTCTGTGTATATAATGTGTATGTATATGTGTGCATATGTATGTGTCTGATGTGTTATGTGTGTATATAGTATTTATGTTCCATAGAACCCTAGAAAGAGTATTAAGAAAAAGCAAAATTTTGCAACATAACAATTTTAGGAATCAAAACAAATGAAAGGAATCAAGAAAGGAAGGAAGGGAGGATACAAGGGAGGGAAAAGAAAGGAAATAAGCACGGATCTTTGAAGATAATAATTATGTTCATAGTTTCAAAAATATTTGTGGGCAGATATCTCTAAAGATTATTATGACCATGGAAGGTTAATTGTTGAATAAGTGAAGCAATAATCATTTTTCCAAGTAGCATGAAATAGATTCCCCAATATACTTTTTTGACCATTAACATTTTGTTTGCTATAACTTTCTGATATTTTAAACCATGTTTTTATATTAAAGTACTCTAGGAGATAGTACAATCTAGGACTTTAATTTGTAGTTGGTGTGGCAAG
>NW_007731764.1:139558-142208 GCF_000696425.1 Galeopterus variegatus | reverse complement strand
TTTAAATAGTTTGCATTTGTATGTGTGTGATTATTTATGTAAACAAAGAATAGCAAATCCACGCCCAGTCATCTTCTTTGGGAGCAAAACATTATCTGGAATATGGGAAATATATGTTTATTACTTACAAATATCCACTGTCTGAAATGACTGCCTCTGGACATTCCAGGAGCACCATGTTGGCTTTTCTTTGCAGCAAGAATATTCATTGCTTTCTTTCTCTGTGTCTGTTTTCCTTATGTCTGTCTTTCTCTGTTCTGCCATTTTTCCTTCCTTTCTGCCCTTTTTTTTTTTTTCCTTTTTTTGTCTTTTTTCGTGCCCGGCAACGGATCGCAACCCTCAGTGTCGCGCCTGTACCGGACCGGGACCGGCCACGGGATAGCAACCCTCGGTGTTGCCCCCGCACCTCGCTCAGCCAGTGAGCGGCCGGTCTGTATGTGGGATCCGAACCCTCGGCGGGAGCACCGCCACGCTTCCCAAGCGGCGCACTGCTACAGCCCTTCCTTCCTTCCTTAAGAGCAATTAATTTGTTTCAGTAAGATTTATGGTCCGAAAAATTATAGAAGAAAGACCACGAATGGATTGAAGATCAAGGGGAAAAAAATTTTATGCATTATCAGTATATTCTAGGCAAAAAGAAATTTACTACTATTATTGATTGTATACGGGGTGCGGGTGAATAGTACTTTTACGCTTTAAATGAAATCCATTATATTGTGATATGAAGGGTTGTGAATGGGCATCTTTCAGTGGATTGCCAAATTCTTTGATGTTGTCTGGTAATAGAGAAAAGCAGGATTCTGCTGAACATAATTCTTACAGCTTTCAAAGGTAAAGGCAAAGAATGGAGCTAAATAATCAAAATACAAACACCTGATAGAAAATTATGGCTGTTCGAGAAAGAGGAATCCTACAAAGGCTAAATAATAACCAGATGACTAAAAATACAAATCATATTTCCTCAGATGAACCGCACAGCTCTGCATTTTGCAGTAGGAGGAAATCATTTATCTGCAGTGAATTTCTTGCTTGATCACAAGGCCAGGGTGGATGTTGCTGACAAGGTAAGCACATCTTCACTTGGTAGAATGAGTTGGGATGTAACCAAAATACAGGGAAAATCTGATCACTCCAGATATCTTTTCTTCACATACACACAAAATATTTCCATTGGCAGTAGTCATTTTGGAAAGGTCTCTTTAGAGAATATACGCATTATGTGCTCTTTGTAGTTGGTGACTAAATTGTTTACCCATTACCTGTAGGACTTGGGCTTTTACTTATTTTCCCATATTGACCTTCAGGCCGATAGCATGCATTCGTAAGAGTAAGATGGTTGTTCAGAGTATAATCTGGGACAGAATGACAGAAGCTAACTGGCCCCAGACATAGTAAATCTTGATCTTGCCCTGTGAACTCTGATAATAAGTAAGGATTGTTAAGCACATAGTGTGTACCAGGCTCAAGTCTTAGGACTTTGGTATTACTACCCCTCTAATACCCAATTTACAGATGAGGAGATTGAGACAGAGAAATTAAATATCTTGCCCAAAAAATTAAGTCTAAAAAGGAGTGGAGGCAGGATTTGAACCTAGCTTATCTGATTCCAGAGATCATGCTATTAGCTACAAATCAGCTGAGATATCAAAACCCACCCTGAGGATTTTTCACGTCTTCTTTTCACCTTCATTTAATACTTTACCGTGGCCACAAACAAACCAACTGGAGAAACCCAACATCACGTGTATCATCTCCAGTTGCAGAAGAAGATGACAGCCTTGCTCTAGAGTTCTTGATTCTTAATTAATCCAGTGGAGCAAAGGTCTTAAGGTTAAACCATTCAAAAGACTCCCAAAGAGCAATTCTATTTACTCTCCGGACTGGGAACTCCTGGAGGGTAAGGCTCAGCATTGCTTTACCCTCACATCTCACAGGGTCTGGGTTGAGTATGTGCTTAGTAAATGTGTGCAAGATGAATGAATGAAGTCAGCTTACACCAACTGGTCGTCTTGTTGTTTTGTCGGCAATCACAGACAAGGCCTAGACTTTCTAATGATGAGAGTTTCTCTTTGTGTCACCAGTGGGGCACATCCCTCTTTAGTTTATTGCTCTGGTATTTGTGGGCAAGTAGATTGTAACGTAGCAAAACCAGAATTAAAACTTAGTACTGAAAGTGCTCTAACTTTATGAGTGTAATTAGTTGTATTAAAGTCTGTGGTAATTAAGGAAAAGGTCCTTTAGGTTTGGAAATTGTCATTTGATTATTTTGCAATATTAGTTAGCTTGCAAAAGATGCTTTGGTAATAGACCAGATGAACCAAGTGTATTCTTACTTTGACATTAAAAACCTGATACAATACCTTTTTTTCACTTTAATTTTTAAATTAGCATACTATAGATAAACTTTGGTGTGCAATTGTATGAATTTTAACACATGTATAGATTTGTGTAACCACCACCACAGTCAACATGCGGAACAGTTGCATCACCCAGAAAATTCCCTCATGCTTCCTCTTTGTAGTCAAACCTCTCCCACCCTGGCCACCACTGACCTGTTCTCCAGTTCTATAGTTTAATCTTCTTGAGAACAACAACTGTATGATATCATACAGTACATAGCCTTTTGAGATTGACTTCTTTTACTCAGCGA
>NW_007731764.1:129385-138754 GCF_000696425.1 Galeopterus variegatus | reverse complement strand
GGCTGCCAGACTGTCTTTCAGAGGGGCTGTGCCATTTGCATTCCTACCAGTGATGTAGGAGTGTCCACTTGTTCCACATCCTCTCTGGCACTTGGTGTTGCCATTTTTCCCCTTAATTTTAGCCATTCTAATAGGTGTGTAGGCATCTTATTGTGGTTTTAATTTGCATTTCCCTAATGGCTAATGATATCGAGCATTTTTTCATGTGTATATCTTCTTTGGTGAAGTGTCTTCAAATCTTTTGAAAAAATTTTAAAATTGGGTTGTTTTCTTATTGCTGAATTTTGAGAGTTCTTAATGTATTTTGGATACAAGTCTTTGGTTAGATATGTGGTCTACAAATGTTTTCTCACAGTCCGTAGCTTGTCTTTTCAATGTTTTTCACAGAACAAAAGTTTGTAATTTTGATAAAGTACAATATTCTATTTTCTTAAAATGAATCCTGCAATTGTTATGATATCTAACAATCATTTGCCTAACTTAAGGTCATGAATATTTTCTCATATTTTTCTTCTAAAATTTTTATAGCCTTGTGTTTTACATTTATATCTATGGTCCATTTTGAGTTCGTTTTAGTACAAGATAGAAATAGGTTTGTGGTTCTTTTTGTGTGTGTGTGTCTGGATGACCAATTTTATCAACACCATTGACACCAATGTCACCTCACTTTTCAAAATCTTTGTAGTGCACATTGCTCTCACATATGTGCCATGCAGGGACCAGTGTGAGACCTGAGCAGTGGTCTACCCCATAGTTCAGTTCTCCAAGCCTTTGCACCTCACTTTTCAAAATCTTTGTAGTGCACATTGCTCTCACATATGTGCCATGCAGGGACCTGTGTGAGACCTGAGCAGTGGTCTACCCCATAGTTCAGTTCTCCAAGGCTTTACCATGATATTTAGAGACAGTCCATGTACAGCTCAGTTGGAAGCCCAGGAGTACTTACACAACTCTACAGGATCCCTTTCTTAAGCTCCCTCCTCTTCATGGTCATCTCACTCACATTCTTTAGCTCCTCCTCCCCCTTTTCCTGGTTCTCTGACTAGAAAGCCAAGGGTTTAGTCTCCCAGCTCTGCTGTGTACAGTTAGGTCTGTCTCCAAGAACAAGCAGTGGGAGGGTAGGGAGAGAAAAAGAGAAACAGGAATCCTCCCTCCACCTGCCTTGACCACAGTTCCTCTGGTCAGAGAAAAAGATTCCCCTATGGCAGAGTTTTAGGTGCTTATAGAGCCATTGCTGCTACCCATACTACTGTAGGGTTGCAGCTTTGGGAGTGGGGCTTGTCTGTTGGCAAGGCCAGGAGAGAGAGAAAAGAAGCAGAGGATTTCCCCACCTTCTCTGATTTTCAGGGCCCACCTTCTGCTCCTTAGACCAGAAAGAGAGGGCTTCTCTTAAAAATCTTTCTCTATGTGCCCAGGGTACAGTTCCATGATTTGTGCTGCCTTTAGTTCAAGTTGGAAGGTATGGAAGGAAAAAAGGAAAAATCAGGAAACTCATCACAGGACTTCATACTTTGAGTCTCATTTTCTTTCCCAATGCACCTGCTACCATTTACTTTTCAGAGTCCTCAGATAGCTGCTCCATGCATTCTGTCCAGAGGCTTTAGTTGCACTGTGTCTTAGTCTGCTTTCTGTTGCTGTAACAGAATACCACAGACTGGACAATTTACATAGAAAAAAAGTTTATTTAGCTCATGGTTCTGGAGGCTGTGAAGTCCTTCAGCCTTACTGCTGCGTCATAACATAGCAGAGGACATCACGTGGTGAGATGGCAGGAGTGTGTCAGCTCAGGTCTCTCTTCCTCCTCTTACAAAGCCACCAGTCCCATCATGGTGGCCCCACTCTGATGACCTTATCTATTCTTGATTACCTCCCAAAGGCCCCACCTCCAAATACCATCAACGTATGAACTTGGGGATTAAGTTTTCAACACATGAAATTTAGGGGACACAAGCCATAGCACATTTGATGAGAGAGACAGAGTGGAGTGTGCTTACTCCTTCTTAGCCAGAACCATAAACCCAAATATTTAATATACTATCAAAGTAGAGAGAATCATACAACAAATATCTATGTATCCATTGCCCAGATTGAATAGCATCTTTTAAGCACCATATCTGAGGATTGCCATGTTTCTAATGTAGTCATATTAAATACGCCAGAACCATAAACCCAAATATTTAATATACTATCAAAGTAGAGAGAATCATACAACAAATACCTATGTATCCATTGCCCAGATTGAATAGCATCTTTTAAGCACCATATCTGAGGATTGCCATGTTTCTAATGTAGTCATATTAAATACGGCACTGGTTTATGTCAGAGTGCAAACCAATTATTCCTGAAAGGATGGAGAGATATTCTATCAACTTGTTATCTTTGAGGCTTTCCAAAACATGTATTTGTATTATTCTATATCTGAAGCATGACTCTGGCTAGCATCAGCTTCTCTTTGTCTTGTAAGTTTGAAATGTTGTCAGGTAGGAAATACTCGTATAGTAATTCCTGATGTATGTCTTTTCTCTGCTTTGAAAATTTTATTAAGGTAAATATTTTTATAACTTATTTAATAATTCACAATGGCATTAGTACATAACTAGTAAAATGTTTTTCATAATTCAAGAAATGCCATGTTTAGTCAGATTTGGCAGCTTCTTAAGCTGAGTGACAAGCCCTGAGGTAAAGTTGGCAGGTTTGTCTTCTAACACTCATTTGTAAAGAACTAACAGTTGAACCTCTTCACCATCAATATTTATTCAGTGCCTGTTGTAGGTAAGTCTCAATGTTGACTACTTGGGATTTAACTAAATAAAGGTCCTTGCTACTCAGAGTGTGGTTCTGGGACCAGAAGTACAGACATCAACTGAGAGCTTGTTATAAATGCAGAATCTCAGGCCCCACTGCAGACCTTCTGAATCAGAATCTGCAATTTAAAAAGATCCCTGGGTGATTGTGTTTGAGAAACACTGGTGTCAGATATATTCTGGATTTGGAGGGGCCTGCTGTCTGTCCAAGGAGCAAGGACAGAGACTAACAAATAAGTACTGTTCATAGCATTGCATGCTAAGGATCAAATGCCTGACACAACCACTGAGGACCTTCAGGATCAAAGTGGGCGACATCCCTGAGTCCTGGGAAGAGGCAGAATAGATAGATAAATGGAGGATCTTACTCCAGGTATGAACAAAGGATCCTAGGTGGGAGTGCAGGTGGTCCTCAGAGGGTAATGAAAAACATCTGCTCTGATGGCTTCTTTGGGAAGCTCCTCAAATGTAAAGTGTTTCCCAGGGCAAGTTATTGACGTCACCTGTGACCAGACAGGTAAAGAGGACAGGTTGTCAGTGACTGTCAAGCATTTGACACTTTACAGAGAGCATCATGAGCCAACTATGAGTATAATTCATGACACAATCTCTTAAACAATCATGGGCATGTCAGTTTCATGTAAGAAGAATTTGTTTTATGAGAGTCCTTCTGGGGGAATATACACTGTGAGCAGTGATTCATTGCCTCTGAGGAAAGATGGCTCCACTCTGAATTTGTGGTTTCAGAGACTCAAATTGTTTGCAGCCTGAATTCCCAGCTTTTAGATTTTATGATCAGTGCTTAGAATTTTTAAATATGGGCTGCTTTGAAACTAGGAATGACCTCTTAGGGAAAAATAAAGCTCCTATCAAAGTGAAATTTATCACTTGTCTCAAACATTTCGTGTCTCTTTTATGACCATATGTGAAGTCATATTTAGTACTACTGAATATAGAGCATTGATTTGTATGGAAGCTAAAATTAAGAGGTGGAATTGTGTTTAGGGCACATTTTTTGAAGAACCTCAACGAGTTAGTCATTGTACATCTTTGTTCCCTGGGAAAAAGAATATAGAAATTAAGAGTTTTGTCATACTGCAACTGTAAATATGTAAATAGACTAATCCACCATGTAGTCTGACAGCTGAAATGTAAATTTGATAGGATATGTACTTTTAGAGCAGGGTTTCACAGCAGCAGCACTATTGACATTTTGGGCCAAATTTGTTTTGGGGGCCTCCCTGTGCATTGTAGAATGTTTAGCAGCATCCCCACCCTCTACCCACGAAGTGCCAATATTATCCCCAGTCATGACATTCAAAAATGTCTCCAGATATTCCCAAATATTCCCTGTGTTCAAAATTTCCTCCAGTTGAGAACCACCAATTTAGAGCTACACAATAATCTGGGACTTGCTCTTTAACTCTTCTGACCTGAACTCTGTTAAGAGAAGACACAAATGCAGTTTCTGGGCAGCCAAAATAAATGCCAAAGTCTTATGCACTTTGCAAATGGACATGCCCTACTGACCCTCATTCCTTGCCTATTTTCTCATACTGTGTACAGACCAGTTTCTTGGATTGCGAACAGCCAATTAGGAGAGGCAAATATGATGTAATGAGAGGGCTTGCTTTTGGCAGGCACTTCTACAGAGGTAATGGGTTTCTTTTTGACAGAGATAAATGAACAGAAAAGCAGATACATGAACTTACAGAAAGGGAACCTGAGGCTGAGTTAACTTTGTTGACCAAGATCACAGTGTTTGAAAGTGGTAGAAAGTGACCAGAATTTGAGATCAGTTTTGTTTGATCTTAAAGATCATGCTCATAATGTCTGCTCTATACTGCTTCTCTGATTTAGGGCTCAAGGTGCAGATCAGTTTTTCCAGTTTACTTCCCTCCAATCCCACCTTCCTGAAATAGCCAATGTTAACTGCTGACTATGTTTCCTTCCACACTTTTCTCCCTACTTATTAGGTACACAGTTAAAGCATACAATTGCCCGCAACATTCCTATAGGTTAGTAAGTCCTGATATGAATCTCCCTCTCAGTCTCACTACTTTATGCACACATGTGCACACACACACACATATCTATATAATTTTGTGTAGATGGAATCTTTCAAATAGCTTCTGTGTAAATGGGATCCTTTTTTTTTTTTTTTCCTTTTTGTCTTTTTTCATGACCGGCAACGGATTGCAACCCTCAGTGTCGCGCCCGTACCGGCCCGAGACCGGCAACAGGATCGCAACCCTCGGTGTTGCTCCCTGCACCTCGCTCAGCCAGTGAGTGGGAACCGGTCTGTATGTGGGATCCGAACCCTCGGCGGGAGCGCCGCCGCACTTCCCAAGCGGCGCACTGTAGCAGTACGCCACCGGGCTGGCCCCAAATGGGATCCTTTTACAACTTTCCTAGTTTTTTTTTTTTTTTTTCTATTTTTGTGTACCCTCCCCTCCCCCGGTAACTATACTTCACAATCTATGTGTGTTTATTTCTGTACTTCTCTCCATGCTCATTTATTCATATCTGTATCAATTTACCTAACTACCAACCCACCTATAGATAGAGATAGATATATACATATATTCATATGGGTATACATATACATATACATATATGGATATGTATAGATCTATACATATACCCATGAGTATATATTATTTCTCATTGCTTCTTTTGTAAAAAAGTGACATTATATTACATTTTCTATCTCATTTTCCATTTTAAAAAATTTTTATTGAATCAAAATTGATTATACATATTTTTGGGGTTCAACATTGAGATATGTTGACCAAATCAATATTACTAGCATATATATTGTTACAAATCGTAATTATTCTCTATGCCCCTTGTCTCATCCCTCCCCATCCCCTTTCCCCCCCAATTACCCTAGATTTCTTTTCTCCCTCTGAAAGAATGATGGTTACTCTGTTGATTTGCTGCCCAAATGATCTGTCCAATGCTGAGAGGCATGATCAGGTCCCCCAATACTATCATAGAGCAGATGTCTCTTCTGTCACTCTGAAATGGGCTCTGTGGAGAGAGACATCATCCTCCTTTCTTCATCTCTGCTGGTGACTCTTCTTGTGTCAATGCACTCCAGTGGGTGGCAGACAATCTGTGTGGTGGTTGTGGCATCTAGCCGCCTACGTGGCAGCCATGGTCATCATGGTGGCTGTGGTGGCCCACCCACATGGAGGAGATGACTTTGGCATGCTCCTTGGTGCTGGCAATGTGCCTGGTTGTGGGAGGGGGGTCTGGTACCCTTCTCCATGCCTCGGGCTCCTGGGTAGGGCCCTGAGGTGCTGTTATGGTGTGCCTGTGTATGAGAAGGAGGTTCAGTCCCCAGCTGCTAGCTCGGGGTCCTCGGATGGGCCCTGAGGCATTGGTGGTGTGCCTTGATGTGGGAGTGGGGTCTGGTCCCAACTCCAATCCTCAGATTCCTGGGCAGGGCCCCGAGGTGCTGGTCATGTGAGTGGTTGTGGGTGGGGGGTCCTGCCCTGGCTCCATGCCTCATGTCCCCTGGTGGGCCTCAAGGCATTGCTGGTGTGCCTGGGCCAGAACTAATTTTTTGTCCTTTGCTTACTTTTAACATGGGGGAACTTCCTGTGGGAACCAGTACTGGAGCTGTGTGGTTGAGCTAAATTGCTGCTTTGCTTCTGTTTCCCTACGGAAAGCTTTTTGTGCAGCTCAGGGTTTAATGGTTGACCTTATAGATACTTCCGGCTCTCCAGATACTCGCTGCCCCTAGGTTGTGTAGAAACTCTGATCTAGGCCTGAGTTTTTCATCAAACTGCACCCCATGCAATTCTGCATTCCCGACCAGTCTCCTCTGAGTGATCCTGCACTGATAGGGGGGTGGATCATCTGTCCTTCTTGTGTCCCAATGTTCCCCTGGGTGGGCCCATCTCCCCCACTGCCCATGCTCCAAACACTTCCCATGGGACAGGCCCTGCACCTGTCCCTTGTGTTGACTCACTGGCCTCTGAGTGGCTCCCCTTTTTCAGCTGTTCTGGCTCCTTGCTCCTGCGTGGGTCCATGGGAACCCTATTAGTGGTCTTGCTGTCCTGGGGGCCACCAAAGTCCTCTTCTCCCCTGCTGCCTCCAAGTAACTCCACCTAAAGGGCACAGCTGCAGCTTCTGCTGACTCCTGCTCCATGAGCTCCAGCATTAAAGCAGCCACAGCCTGAAATGCTGAAAGCAGTTTTTTCTTTCTCTCATCATGGTTTCTCCTGCCTTCATGAATTCCATAGGTCTCTCCTCCTCTTCACCTGAGCTCCAGTGGCCCCAGCTTGGCTGTTGTTACATTTTTATAGTTGTATATTTGTTGATTTGTGGAAGAGAGTGATGCTGGGGACCATCTGTTCCGCCATCTTGACCAGAACTTCCCTCGTTTTCCATATTTATTTAGCAAAGCTCATGGAAATTTTTCTGAGTTATAGCTCTAATTCATTATCTTTAATGTTGCATGATATGGTATGACTATCCCATAATTTATTCCACATGAACTGAATAAATCCATAATTTATTCAGTATTCCCATATTAATGGGCATTTACCTTGCTCACAGTTTTTAGTGTTGAAATTAATATCCTTGTATATATAACATTAGGTTCTGAAATTTTATTTTCATGAGATAGATTCCCAGGAGTGGGACTGCTGGTTGTATTTTAAATTTTAATAGATATTTCCAGATTACTCAAACAATAATGTATTCCATTTCCATTAATACCTTAAGAGAGCACCTTTCTTTGTCCGTTTTTCTATCAGTTTATTTGTCTTTGTCTTGTCGATTTGTAAGAGTGCTTCATATATTAAAAATAACCATTTATCTTTGTTAAAATACACATGAAAACCTTTCATTTGTTTAGTGACTTTGCTTATGACCTATCTTTTCTAACTCTGGATTAAGAGACTGTACATTATAGCCTGGATTTTGTTCTAATATATTTAGTTTGTGTGCTTATCTAAGGGTATGGTGTGATATACCATTTTATTTTATTTTTTCCAGATGGAGAACCACTTGTGCCTGCACCACTTATTAAATGTACCCATTTTCCCTGTAAAATTGAAATATCACCTTTGCTGTATATTAAATTATCTCTCTGTTTCTTACTTCCCAACAATCTAGTATCGACTTGGCCTTTGTTGATTGAGATAGGGTGCTATGGCTTGGCCAACTGAGAGATTCTCTTTTTCTCTCTTCTTGGGGAAGCACGGCTTGACAGCAATTCACCTTGCAGCCTGGTCTGGAAGCCTCGAGATCATGCTCATGCTGGTTAGAGCTGGAGCTGACCAGAGAGCCAAGAATCAGGTAGGTATGCGGGTCACACCTGGATATAGACTCTCACTTCACCAGTGCAGGAGGGAGGAAGTTCTGAGATCATGATGTAAGTGTCTCCCCCACCCTGACTCCATTCAGGATGGAATGAATGCCCTCCACTTTGCAGCTCAGAGCAATAGTGTGCGCATTGTGGAGTATCTCATTCAAGATCTGCACCTGAAGGACCTGAACCAGCCTGATGAGGTACGTTTACAGTGGCTCAACAGGTCTTGCTTCTACCCCACCAAATTCTGCCAACACAGACACACCTGCCCAGTAGCCAGCTCCTCCATCACCATGGCAGACCACGGAACAGGGAAGTGTTGGTGTTGGCAGAGGCTCTGGCTTGGCATGTGAGGAGGATGGGAAATATTGAGGGAGCAGCCAGATTCCTTCTTCCCTTTCTACTCCCTCATGCTAACCAGGGTGTGGGCAGCATCCGCCCCCTTTAGTATTCAGAATGTGTGCTTGAATTTTATCCTAGTATGCCTGGTTTTTGGGGAATGTATTTGACCTAAAGCTATGCAGTAATGAGCCATGAAATATAATGCACTTTTACTGTATTTGCCTATATTCCTTTTCTTTTCATAAGGAGATACATAATACCAGCTACCACTTAATGAGTGTTTATTAATGTGCTAGGTGCAGAGGAAAGCTACTTATATACATTATTTCATTGAGAGGTCTAGGGCTGGGCATGTACAAGTTATCCACAAATCATTGCTTAACAAAAGAATTATCTCAGTCCCCACAATAATCCTATGAAGTAGGAAATATTTTGCTTATTTTTAGAGGTGAGGAAGTTGAGGCTCAGAGAAGCTAAGTGTCTGATTGCAGTCTCAACACTAGCAAGCAACAGAGCCAGATTTGGAGCCCGGTCTGGCTGAATCCAGTTGTCATGCTGTACTGTCTCCCTTCTCAGATGACAGAGGGCATTGCCCAAGTGTCAGGGACTGTCCTTTCCCTGGAATATCTCCCTCTATGCTTTTTTCATAGAGTAGTATTCTTTATGCAATTGGCATTTTGTTTTCTTAGCAGTGGAATATACTTCATGAATGGGACTTACTTTTCTCTGTGCCACTAGACCATTATTCTCTATAAAAGCTTTTCTAGAAGTTGATCAGTAATATTCACTTTATTTCACCTCCTTTACAAATTTTTACATTTTTTTTCTGACCTCAGTCTTAAAAACAACAATAACAACAACAAAAACTATTTCTCCAAATGAGGTCTATAATTTTTT
>NW_007731764.1:97859-128281 GCF_000696425.1 Galeopterus variegatus | reverse complement strand
CACAAACTGAGATTTTTTTCTGGCACAGAGGAGCACTGAAGGAGAGTTGGAAAGGATATGCAAAACAACTATACATTTAAAGCTTGAAGGCAAACAGACTTGGACTGTGGTATGGGCAGTGCCATCATATATTAACTATGTTGCTTTAAGCAAGGTCACCAACTACAGAAAGCCTCAGTTTCTTCTTCTGTGCAATGGGAATAATAAAATCTACTTCATGGTAGCACCAAGAGATAATGGGGGAGTCCTGTCTCCAATATAATTTTTTATTAGCAAACTCCATTCTTTGATATAGATGATTGATATTTCCTCAATCTTATGTAAAAATGCCTATGCAAATGAGCTTCATCATGAGCCATTCCACAACCCCTTGCCAATCAGACACCACCCCTAAGCCATTCCTATGTAGCAATATTGGAGCAGCCACTGTTGGGATGCTTAAATGAGGTAATCACTTTAAAGCACTTAGCAAAGAACCGGGCACATGGTAAGTACTCATTAAATGGTGGTAATCGTAACAATTGTTTTAGGATAAAATTCACTATCTGATTTCCTCAAACTGACAAACATAGGCAAATACCATTTAGTGTCAGGGTGAGGAAGTTGGATCTTTCCAGTTTTTTTTTTAAATGTATATCCTTTACTTTATCCTTTAGTGTATCCTGCACCTTAAACATTAAAAAAAATATTAACTGTGATTTAAAAGCAAAATTTGCAGCAATCTATCTCAAAAAAGTGGAACTGGCAAGAAGAGACTTACAAAAGTTAAGACACACACCTAACCTGTAAGGCTTTATTTCTTATGCTATATCATATCATTTGACTACTGGAAAAAAAAGACTAGATTACCATAACCCATCTTGGTGTGCTTTTCCAATAAAATTAGAAGGACTTCAATTTCTAAGTCTCTTTTGAAAAAGCAGTATTAATACAATGCAAATCAAAATGTCTAATTAATACAATTAACAGGAATCTAAGGCAATTTAGTTATGNCCATACTTAACAATGATCCTGAAGTTCTTGGTGCATTTAGCCATATCACCATGAACTAGGTTCGAGTCCAGAGTGTGATGGATGGTTGTGTTGGTTGCACAGCAATATGGATGTACTTAATACCTCTAAACTATACACTTAATAATGATTAAGATGGTAAATTTTATGTTATGAATATTTACTATGACAAAAAAAAAACATTGGGGAAAAAAAAAAGCCATTTGTAGTTGGGATCAGGAGCTATTAATTCATCACTGAGTTCCCAATCTGTATTTGCTTAAGGGTATTGTGGAGCTCATGAAATACATTTGAGAGAAAAGACTTCACAGAGTTACCCCCTGTGACTGAGAGCCTGTTTACCTGCCAGGGTTAGTAAAATCCTCCTCTTTGGCTGGGAGGGAACTCCAAAAGGAAAGCTTTAATGGGAAGAGGATTTTAAAACAAAATGGATTTAACTAGGCCCAGGAGAGTTTGAGTGGCGTGGGAGAGATGCAGGACACTGGGAAATCTTTTGAGGTTTCTCCCTGCTCCATAGCCCTACAAATTATTGTGGCCTCTTCAGAAGAGAGAGATTAGAGCAGCCAGAAGTTATGGCTAAAATCATCTAGATATTTTGAATCTACCTGTAAACTTCTATCTGGTAGTCAAAAATAAATACTCAGACTGAAATGTTTGGGGAGAGAGGGAAATAGAAAGGAAGGCCTCAGGGATCATTCATATATTTGTTGGATATTTACAAGAGTTTAGTGGTACAATGTCAGGTTGTTTAAGCTACAGATATAGGGGAACTTCCACTGGTTTAAAGGAGTCTGCACAGTAAGTCTCTCGAAGTCAAAATGCAAAGAAACTTCTTTTTTTGGAAAGGTGGGAATAATAAGTACAGGGGATTTGAGAAGTCATCTGTTTTCTTATGTGGACATGAGGCTACATTTAACAACCTTAGATTTAATCCAGCCTATTGGCTCCAGTCCATAAGGGAAGAACTAGGCCAGAGTTTCCTACCCTCATCAGTACCACACCTTCAGATTTACTGGGCTGCTCTTTCAGTACTTTTTACATTGTGACACACATTATTTTTCCCTCTCAAATCTCCAGTTATTCAATGTTTCCCACTTATGCTGGGTTTGAGCTTTAAATTCCTGATCACAAGGTGAGGGGCAGTGTGGGGTATGGGCATGCACAGGAGGCATTGAGACACCCAGCGACCCCTCCTCAGAGGCTCCCAAGGGTGACAGCTCAGGGATCCCTGTGAAAAGATAATTGGGTTAGACTTTGGGTGCCCATTTAATGGCTGTTTATGAAATTTTTCCTGAATTTGATAACTTAGCCCTGGCAGTAAACTTAAAAATGAAAAATAACTTATAATAAATATCCACAGCCCCTCAGACTTATTTACATGCCAAAGAATTTAAATGTACTGAGTTAAAACATATTAGGCTAAATACACATTGAGTTAATAAAGGAAAAAAAGGAGCAGGAATCCTGGACCCTCCTTATTTTATTAGTTAATTAGGAAAGTAATCAGGATACTGAGCCAGGGAAGCATTGTGATTTGTCCAAGGCCTAAAGCCCAGGTTCTGACACCAGGCTCCACTATCCTGGCTGGAAAATCTTTCTGCCTTCCAGATGAGGCAGGTCTTATGAGACTGCACTGGATAGAAGCCTACTTGAACATAATTTTAAAAAGTTGGGTGGTTAAGAAAAATGAAATAAGGCATGATAAGAAACTATATTTTAAAAAAACACATGTATCTTTGAAATCCCTATTGTTATTTTGCTTAAGAACATGTACTAGGGAGAAAAGATTTATATCATTTTCTATCACCTCATCTTTATTTATGCTACCTTTTGATATATTTATAAGCTATAGATTACTTATAAATGTCCTTACTTTGTGTAATTTGGCTTTTATATATTTTTTCTTGATGATAACATTTTTAAAGGGCATCCAAAGTTTAAAGTAATAGCTGTTTTCTTGGAGAGGAAAAATGTTTCATCTGTGATAAATGTAGTCTTTTCTCAGAACCTCCCATTTCTTAGCAGACAAGCTTTCTCTGTGGGTGGATCCTTTGTCATGCTGTTTAGCTGTGTTGAAATGCAAAGCTTTGTAGCAACTAATGGTAAAAGAGAAAGGCCATTTTAAAGTTGAAGAGATCCTGATACTTCCAGTAGTGTTTGTTTTCAAACTGATAAATTTTTATTAGTTACAATTCTTTCTGTTGCAAGTGGCAAAGATCCATCTTAATCTAGATGAAGCAATAATGGTAACTTATTAACTCCTAACTAAAGAGTTCAGGCATGGCTGTATCCAGCTCTTTTTCTTTCTCCAATCCTTAGTTGTCTGTGTGTTGGCATTATTCATAGATACACTCTTCATATGATAGGAAAGATGGCTGTTAGCAGCCTCAGGTTTATATCCTTATGGATTTTGATCCATAAGAAAGAAAAAATTCTCTCTCATCAAATGTCCATATATAAATCTCAGGAACAACTGTGTTTGACCCTGCCTGTGTTAGGCCCAGTGTTGAACCATGAGTGTGGCCAGCATGGGTATGTGATTATTTCATGTGGCAGAAAGCAGGCAGGGAAGGCCTAGCAATTGACAGCACTCGGTGCACTAAATGGCAGGGTATGTGTGTGTATGAGTGGGAGTTCTCCAAAAGAAAAGCAAAGTGCTGTTGGTAGAAGAAAGGTAAACATAAAGGCAAAAGCAACAAATGTCCACTCTAGGGCACCACACCCTCATGTATTATTATGATCTCTGTGGGTAAATAGCTAACAAAACCCCTTTTCCTGCTGCATGAGAATTTAAATGTTAGTTAACTTTCTGGCTCTGTGTCCTTGTAAACTAGATAAAGATAGAATATTAACTGTGTTACTAAGCAGCTTTGCTTATGATAAAATGACCCTGATTGGTAAATTGCATCTGGACTGGGAGGAACTGTAGATGAACTATAAAAATCAGAGGGGGAAGCCATACTTTCAGGTTCTCTTAGTCAGGTGGCAAAGAGGGCTACTGACAGCTTAGCTGATGACTCTATAATAAAAATAGAATGTGCCAGAAAAAAATCCCACGCTTGACTCTGATTGGCTTGGCTTGGCATATGACCATCCTTGAACCAAGCACTGTGGCCAAGGAGTAGGTGGGAGAAGAGGCAGGAGCCTATAATTAACAGCTGCATAGCATGGGCCAGGGGTCATTCTCCAGGGGAAAAGACTGTGGGCAGAAATCATGTAACAAGTGCTCTTTTCTCCAGTTCCATTAGCAGCCTTTAAAGGCCTTCTTCCACCATTTCTTGTCACGTGCCTCACCAGCCACAGCACACATTCATGCTGAGTTCTGTGTCCCCATGCATCACCAGCACTGTTACTACGTTACATTATAGTTACTTGCTTATGTGTCCATCTCTCCTTTTGGATTCTGAGCTTCTTGAGGACGGGGCTGGGTATTTTTCATCTTGGTCACTCTGCTGCCTAGCACAGTATCTGGCATATACATAGGTGCCCAATCATTGTTGAATAAAGGAATGATTTATAAAGATGCGTGACCAAATGTTTTCATTTAGTACATAATCAGTGTTTCTTTTCCCCCCTTTTGTGATTTGTTTCATCAACCTTTATCTGTTGTCACCATTTGCAGATATTTGTATGTAACTCAGACTCAATAATTTTTGGTCTGTCATTTGCAAAGTGTTGTTCATGGCTCAAGACTAGATTTTGCCCTTCAATGAATGCCTAACTGGTAAGCAGCAAACTGTGACTCCAAGCAGCCTCTGTTTCTTCCCCTTGCCCTTTCTTAGGGATGTCATGAGAATGATGGAGAGAGTCAGGCCTTCCAGTTTGAGGGACTGGGGATGTAGATCTCATTGATAACATCGCTGGCCCAAGAATAATGAACTAGGTCAACTTTTTGGTGTCAGTTTGTTTCTCCAGCTTCTGTAAGTGCGTGAACACATATCCCCTTGGGACTGATCTCTGCAGATGTTTTCTGTTTTGTTTTGTTTTTATCATTTATATCTCATTGATAACATCGCTGGCCCAAGAATAATGAACTAGGTCAACTTTTTGGTGTCAGTTTATTTCTCCAGCTTCCGTAAGTGCGTGAACACATATCCCCTTGGGACTGATCTCTGCAGATGTTTTCTGTTTTGTTTTGTTTTTATCATTTATCATTTCAGCATTTTCCCTTCCTTTTTCCTCCAGTGATTGTATACTCATGAGTCGTTACCTCAGGTTAGCAGTGGCTATGATCTTTTCATGACCCTGCATTAGCAGGAGATGAGATGACAAATCTCACATTCAGGACCCTTTTTATGAAGAGGCTTGTATCTTTTTTTCACATTATAGACACCTTGCTAAGCTTTCAGTTAAGAACCCATTAAGGCAATTTGTGAGGTTTTCTTCTCTTTAGTTAAAGAAAATACTTCTGCCACCATTTTGCTCCTTTTCCTCCTTAAAATAGCTTAAGTTAGATTAAGTTTTCCATGGGTCTTTCACTTTTCTTGATGACATGTTGGCTATCGCAAATGCAGTCTCCATTGGTAATATGAAAAGTTGGAGACATGACCATAATCAAAAAACTCTATATTTGTACCTCTCTTCCCAGCAAATCAAACCTAAACACTTCTCTTCAGCTATGTTCTTTGGATAGTGCCTTATTTCTCCATCTCATTTCAGATAGATCTATTCTCAAGGGTTTTTCTGTTGATTCTTAATGAACATTGGAGATAAATACATGAGTAAGCAAGGAAGGCCTACAAAGAAGCAGTTGGTAAAATGTCATGTCTGAATGAACCATATAAATATTAGACCCTGGAGAATTTCTGTTTCAAACATTTAATCAGTAAGACAAGGCTTAGTGAGACATGCAGGTGCTTGAGCCAGGGTCTGGCACATAGCAGCTGCTCAGTAAATAGTTGAGTGAAGGAACCATCAAATAAATACAGAAAGTTCATAAAATTGCTACATTTGAAAGGGAATCTTGTCATCTGGGTGTGAAGTAGCCTCTCCTCTGATGCTGAGAGGGTCTTTTCTGGGTAGTACTTCTCTGACCCTGTGAAACGGATTCCATGCTAATGTGGAGTTCCCCACAGTTCTGGGTGACAGCCCAGATCTGGATCTGGTTTGGGGTCCGAGAGATTGTCATCTTCCTCCCCTAAGAAGGGCCTGGAATGCTATAGCTGGAAGTACCACCTTGGCCTTGTCAGTTGTCTTGCTTGTTCACCAGGTGTGTAACAAATAAATGCTGGAGGTTTGTGATTGATTTTCAGAAAGGAAGAACACCGTTTCATTTGGCAGCTGAGAGGGGCCACGTTGAAATGATAGAAAAACTTATCTTTTTTAATCTTCACACTTCAGAAAAAGACAAGGTGAGTTGGACTTTTATTTTTTTGCTGAGAGCAAGAGAGAGGGAAGTAACAATTGATGTGGGGGAGTGACAAGTGGTGTGTAGATTTGGTGACGGCATTTTGATCAACGGTAGAATTGTTAAATTGTTACTATAGGCGGAGAGAATCATGGAATATCCAGGAGAAATCTACCCACTTTTGCTGTGGATTGTCCAGGTTGGCAGTTTTTACTCCGTAAATTTTTGTGAAGTTAGTAGACCACATGGATTTTTCCACTATCAATTCCAACCCTTTCCTCTCCTCCCCTGAGGTCTCCTGGAGACTCAGCCTCACATGGCTGGGGAAGGGAAAACCCCTGGGTAGACATCCATATCTATATGTCCATCTTTGATGATTTTCTTAGGAGAAATTCCCAGATGTGGAATTGAAAAGCATTTTACACATTTTTATTTTTATTTTTTATTTATTTACTTAGGTGGCTGTCCGGTACAGAGATCGAACCCCAGACCTTGGTGTCATCAGCACCGCATTCTAACCAACTGAACTAACTGTCCAGCCCTGTGCACATTTTAAAAATCTTTTAGTATATATTGCTAAAACTACCTCCTAGAAATCTTTCACCAATTTCTCCTCACATGGGTTAAATGGAATTACTTTTGTTGTCCTGCTTTTTGCTAGGAAATTGATAGCAAAGGAAGAAAAAGGAGCATGGATGATTTTCTTCTTCTGGTTCAAACAGTTATGTCTTTTTATTTAAAACTTAAAACTTTATAAATTTTACTTAAAACTGCAGATAACATGACCCACACTCTGGACCACAGCTTTAACCAAAATGAAAGCTTCCAGAAGCCCCATTGCAACCCTCATGGTTGGAGGGGAGTGTTCCTTGGCACAGTGTGTTTCTGTTGCAGGAGGGAAACACTGCCCTGCACCTTGCTGCAAAGCATGGTCACAGTCCCGCAGTGCAGTTGCTGCTAACTCAGTGTCAAGAAATAAATGAGACCAATGAGGTAAGTGGAAGTGCTTATTACTGATGCGGGACCTAATCAGGAAAGGGAGGAATGGCTTTCAAAAACGAATGGGAGGAAAGCAAAGACGTTACTGTCATAGGGTGTAAAATGCGATGCTAAAAGATTCCTACCTTTTTATTCAAAGTATCCCATAACACTTCATTTGTTAATCCATTCATCTATTCAGCCATTCGTTCAAAAGATGTTTTTATAATATATACCCTATGCTAGATGAAGTACGTATTCTTATTCTAGAAGCCTACAGGGCAAGAAGGGCATGCAAAAAAATAATGTATTAGACAATTTGCAATAATGGATTTATATACAGTATGCCATGGGAACACAGAGGAAACTCTATTTCAGAAATTAGTCTTCACGGAGGACTTGTGACCAGGGATGAGAGAGAGGGAGGACCTTCTGACTCTCTGGCTTGGGCTACTGGGAGGGTGGGGAGCCTGTCCCTGTGCTGTGGAGCACAGGGGAGGAGTCAGTGAGTGGGATAGGCAAGGAGGGTTTGGATGGTGTATTAGTCGTTTTCTATTGCTTATAACAGAACACCTGAAACTGGATAATTTATAAAGAAATGAAATTTATTTCTTACAGTTTTGGAGACTGGGAAGTCCATGGTCCAGGGGGCTCATGTGCTGAGGCCCTTCCTCTTGGTGGAGGCTCTGTACAGAGTCCTTTGGTGATGCAGGGTATCACATGGTGAGAATGGCGAGTCTTTCATGTGCTGTCCTTATAAAGTCACCACTCCACATCCATGATAACTCATAACTCCATGAATGAGAATATAGTCCTCACGATCCAATTAACTCTTAAAGGTCCCACCTTTCAAATACCATAATCGAATTTACTGCCCTCTTACCACTGTTACAATGGGGATTCAAGTTTCCAGCACATGAACTTTTGGGAGACACATTTGACCCATAGCAGATGTGTTCAGTTTGAGGCACCTGGGAAGTACATTCAGGTGGAGAGTGATAGGGAGATAGAAAGTAGGTCTAAGGGTTGGTGGAGGGGCTGTGGCTGCAGAGACCGATCTGTGAGTCACCTGCTCTGGATGGTCACTTCTTAACCTTTGGGCCAATGACTTTTTGGCTGGCTCTCTGGAAACATAGGTGAGTAGAGTCCCCTTGGACTTCATAGTTTAATGTTCTGATAATTTCTAAACTTGGTGCCTCTCCTAAGAGATACTGGAATAAGTAATATCATAAGCATTTAATTTAAGACACTATTGATTGTAAGGCACACCATTATTTTATGTAATACTAAGAAAAATAATGCTGCCAATTGAATTGACACAAAGAGCTTTCTAGTTACTTAGAATATTTATTTTATGCTTACTGAAAGGGGTTTTTAGACTTTTATTTTAGTTTTTTTAAATCTTACATATATAAAGGAAAAAATAAGTAAGATAAGTTGGTTAAGTATTTCTAAACTTCACACTGAGTTTGATTCTTCTAAACGACTTTCTTATTAAGAATCTTGATTTCTTTGCCTTCGAAAGTGCTTGCAATGCAGAATTTCTTAAAAGAATGCCCCATTATTGTTTCTAAGATTTTTCTTCTAAGCCACCGACACCCCTTCTGTTGTAATGTACATGCTCAATGATAACTATATTGTGTCTGATATCTGGTCAACTGAGATTGTGAGCTGCATCCTGATCTCAGATATGTTAACATGTGAAACAATATGTGTCTTAGAACTGATGGAGTACAGTCATAAAAATGGCCACTGTGGGCAACATAATGAACATTGGAGGCTGTCTTAGTCCGTTTCTGTGTTGCTATAACAGAAATACCTGAGACTGGGTAATTTATAAGGAAAAGAGGTTTATTTGGCTTACGATTCAGGAAGAGCTGCATCTGGCACAGGCCTCAGGCTGCTTCTACTCATGGCGGAAAGTGGCAGGCAGCTGGTGGGTACAAGCAGATCACATGGTGAAAGCAAGAGAGGGAGAGGGGAGGTGCCAGGTCTTTTATACAAGCTCGTATGGGAACTAATAGAGAGAGATCTCACCCAGGACCCCCTCCCCGCAGAGAGCATTAATCCATTATGAGGGATCTGCCCCCATGATTCAAACAGCTTCCAGCACTGCCACATTGGGGATCAGATTTCCACATGAGTTTTGGTGGGGACGACATATCCAAACTCTATCAGAGGCTATGAAAGTGAACATGTGTGATGCCCAGGATGAGTCAATATTCCCTGTGATCCAGAGAAGCCCACCAGCCTGATCCCACATGTCACTGGACCTGGGCATGCAGAGATTAAAAGCAGGGCCCCAACTGCGCGGGTCTGACCCTGGCTCTTCCACTTCCTAGGCGGATGATCTTGGGCATGTTACTTAGCCCCTCTCAGCCTCCATTTTCTCATCTGTAAAATAGCCTCATAAGATGATAGTGAAGTTTAAATGGAAAGGCTGTGCTGTGTTGTACACTTAGTACAGGGAATAGTGCCTGGCACGTGGTAAGTGTGCAATGAATTGGTGTCTGCTATTGTCACTGGTGTTATCCTGGGTGCAGTAAGTGGGATCATGGTCGTCATTGATATCAGTGGTATATATTGCTATCATCCTCATTTTTTCTCTTCCAGTTCCTGGGAGAATGTAAGTCAGGCTTTCATCTGAGGATAATGGACAAAAATAGAGCCTTCATTTGTTCATTTTTGTGTGTGTTCATTCTTTTCTGACCATCTGGCATAATGATGACTAGATTTAGTTGGTTTAAGTTACTTAAAGAATATCCCAGGGATTTTGTCTTGAATGAGAGCTGTGAATGATGCATTAAAAATGCAAAAGGAACATGAATCACCTAGGGTAAAAATCTTGGGTGTGATTGGCCTTCACAAATCAATATAGAGATTTTCTTAGTCCATTCCTGCTGCTATAACAAAATACCTTAGACTTGGTAATTTATAAATTATAGAAGTTTATGTGTCACAGTTCAGGGGCTGGAAAGTCCAAGATCAAGGTGCCAACCAAGAATCAGTGTCTTGTGAGGGCGCAGTCTCTGCTTCCAAGACGGCGCCTTGTTGCTGCATCCTTATATGGCAGAGAGCAAAGGGGCCAAACAGGTTCCCTCAAGCCCTTTTATTTACTTATTTTTATTTATTTATTTATTTATTTTTGGCAGCTGGCCAGTATGGGGATCTGAATCAAGCACTTTTATAAGGGCACTAATCCTGTTCACCTAATCATCTCTTCGTGGTCCCATCTCTTATTATTGCATTGGAGATTAAGTTTCAACATGAATTTTGGAGGGCCGCAAACATTCAAACTATAGCAGATATCAAGTCCTATAGTCATAGGGTTTACTTTAAAGTCTTGGTCATGTTTGCCCTGTTCTGTCATAATATGTTACCACTGGAATGTGCATATGTGGATTTCATGCATCTCTTAGCTATGTTGGAGTCAGGACACATTGGGGAGAACTCATTAAGCCCAACAAACTGTAGTTGCAGATTATGATAGGTTTCATTTACATAAAATAAAATGTGAAGTGTTAATATCATCCTTTTGGATAAGGCCCATAATGTTCACACTATCGCATGCTGCCTGTTTCCTGACATAAATGGTTGCCAGCTCAGTGAAAGCGACTCATATGAATATGCTGTAGGGCTGTGGTCTCGAAACATTCTTGGCAGCAAACTCATATCAGTAAAGAAAGTTTGAGCATGTGCCTGTCATAGATACATTTATAATAAAATTAATACGTTATAAAACATATGCCTGAAATAGAAATTTTAAAAATTTGAGATAAAAAATAAACACAAATAGCAGTTTTGTACTTTCTCTGCACTCAAATGATTATCTTATATGCATCTGATGTATTTGTCTTCCAGTTTCCTTTGTGTTCCTACACATATGTATTTTTAGTGGCTGCTCAAAATTTATGTAACTATTCTTTAGCTCTTGGACACTTCGTTTGTTTCAGGTTTTCTTATTATAGGTAATGCTGTCATAAACCTCTTTGTATATAAACTTCGTCTAGAATTTCTCACTCTTTCCTATCGGTATTACACTTAGAAGTAGATTGTTGGGCCAAAGATATGAATGTTTATTAGTCTCTTGATATATTAAAGACATGAATTCATTCCTTCACATTTCTTGCAAATATTTTTCCCACTGGGGTTTGCTTTTTGGAAACTTTTTTCCTGGGAAGATGAGAAGACAGATTATGAGGAGACATTCCTTTGTAAACAGATGGCTGTCCCAGGCAGTCAGGTAAAGCAGCCTGGGGTATGGTTTTCCAACCTCATTGGGATGGGAACATTGGTTCCATGTTAACATGATTGTTCATACCTAATTAGCTATGGGTAATACCTTCTGAACTTATCCTAAAGCAGTTGTTAGGCAGAATAAAGTCCAAGAGGGGAAATGGTTAGGGAATGGAAAGGAATTCTGCATTTCTTCCAAATATTTTTATGAAAGGGTCTGGATGAGGATGGGGAAATATTCAACTAGCTATTGTGAGAGGACTGTTCCTTCTTTTTCTTCTATGATTCGGCCTAAATTAAACTCTCACATTGTCTAACCTAATGTTTGTCATAAGTTTTAGGAAACCAAAGTCTGAGATTACTTGTTAAATTATTATTATTTAAAAAAAAATAACATGCAGCATTCAAAATCATTGTAAAGATTAAAGCTGTACTTGGTGCCAGTGTACTTCTAATTTTATATGTTTCATACTGCATTATAATTCCTTATTTCCAAGATTATCTTGCTTAATAGGCTGTTACCTTCTTGTGAGCAAGATCTGTGCCCTATTTATCTTTCCACTCCCAAACATACAGTCTAATAAATGTTTGCTAGACAAATTAATAAAGGTTAAGAACATGAAAGGCAGATGGAAAGTTGGAAAGTAGGCAGCATAACAGAGTAGTTAATAGTGCTGGCGTTGGAGCTAAACATCTGGACCTGTGTCCTTGCTTTGCTACTTTTCAGCTTTGTTTTAGTTTTCTTATTCATAAAACAGGGATAATACTAACCCCAGCCTTAAATGATTGCTGTGGAATTTAACTGTGCTGAAGCATACAGTCTTGGTAGTATAAGTTGGCACATAGTTGCTCAATAAATGCTACCCATTCTTGAGTGATGCACAAAAGGTATAGAGAAAGCTGTTTCTCAAGAATTTCATTCCACACCAAGGGATAATTCATTTAAACTTATTTTCCTTTTTGTTAGAATGGAGAAACACCATTCTTTCTGACGGTCAAAGGAGGTCATGAAGAATGCAGCCAAGTGCTACTGGCAGCAGGAAGTGATATCAACATTCCAAATAAAGTATGTGCCTGGGCTCATGCCGCGGGAGGCAGACTTAGGATGCGCTTTGGGGACTCTGGTCCTGCATTGACCCACTCACTGGGCTCCAGTAGAATTAATATTTATAATAAATGCCTTGTTTGGGGATAGGATGAATGATTTATATTTGATATTCCCCAATTAATGTCTCCTCAAAAACAGTGCTATCCTTCCTATTCATTTGGGGAAGGAATAATTGAAAATGGGGCATGTTTGGGGATAGGATGAATGATTTATATTTGATATTCCCCAATTAATGTCTCCTCAAAAACGGTGCTATCCTTCCTATTCATTTGGGGAAGGAATAATTGAAAATGGGGCAAAAGGAGGAAGTACTTGTCACTTCTTAAAAATAAAGACACTCATTTTCTATGTTGTGTTCTTCATAGCAACTACTACATGCCTGGCTTATATATAATAGATGCTGAGAAAGAAAAGTTTAGTGTGAGAGGGCTCAAGTGGTCAGACTGGAGCCCGAAGAAGGCGAGACGGTGCCTTCTTCTAAACACAGAATGCTTCTGTGTTTAGTCATGGTGCTAGAGCCTTGGAAACTTTGGAGATTGTATTATTATCTTCATTTTTTTAGATCAGAAAATAGAATTTAGAAGAGTTAAGGAACTCTTCAGGGATCATACCACCAGTCAATGGCAGTGCAGGGATGCAAACTCATGTCTGATACCAGCGCCTGAACCTTTAATCACTGCCTTGTCTTCAGATGGCTTACTGTATTTTTCTATTTTTGTAATTAATTTTAAATTCTAGTGAAAATAACTCATGACAGAAAAATGCAATTAGTACCTAAGGGTATATGATAAAAAGTGTCTTACTCCAACCCCATGTCTCAATTTCATTCCACAGAACTAACATCATTAATTGTTTATTCAGTCTTCCAGGAATTTTTCATGAATTCACATGAAAACTGTGATTAAACACACATGTATACACACTGAAAGCACATAAATGGCAGCACACTATATAATACATGCTGCTCTACAACTTTTTTTTAAATTGCCAACATATCTTGGAGATCTTTGTATTGGCATAATGTATAAACAATTCCTTTTCAAGGGTACAAAGTTAAAAACTGGAATCAAGAATAAAGTCCCAAACTAATAATGTTTATACCCTTCTGTTCTGCTATTGGGAGTATGCATTTGTAGAACACTTTTGATTTTTTTTTCTTTTTTCTTTATCTTTTTTTTTTTTTTTGGCAGCTGGTCGGTACAGGGATTGAACCCTGGACCTTGGTGTTATTAGTGCGACACTCTAACCAACTGAGCTAACCAGCCAGCCCCCTTGCACAACCCTTTTGAAAAGCAATTTGTCACTTTCCTTTCACCCATGTATGGGAAATTATGTTAAGGGAATAATTATAAGGAGGAAAAAGCTGGCTACATGCATAAAGACAGATAATAAAGTTACCTCCAATAGCCAAGAATTAGATACAACCTATATGAGCAATTAATGGTAGGAGAAGTCTGAATAAAAGTTGGTGCAACTATTCCTTAAAATTATGTCGCCATTTAAAAATGTAATGATAAATACTAAAAATATATTGCAATATAGAAAATGTTCACATAGAACACTAATTAGAAAAACCATTAGTATATAATAATATAAATAAATATTAACATAATAGTAATAATAGGCTTATGTATACACAGACAAGGATTGTGAGGGAGAGAGTTAAATGAAGACAGTGTGAATAGATTCCCACTGATATTGCAAGGTTATTGATGCAATACATAAACACAAAGTTAAGGACTCATGGGAGCCATGAATATGCAGAATGTGGAGAGCTGGGCTGCTTTTCAGTCAGTGCCAGGTGCCTCCCTGTCCACAGTCTGTACTCCTAAGTCCCCGGGAAGGCCTCCTGGTTAGCAAGCCTCTCTTAGGCTCACTCCCTTGTTCTGTACCCTCCCTCCCTCTGTACTCAATTATTTTGCTCTCACACCACACACACACACACACACAGACACACACACACTCTCTCTCTCTCTCCCACCTGACTAAGACCTCAGACTCCACATCATGCATATCCTTACAGCTATAGCCTCAGCTGCCTTGTAAACAGGCTCCAGGCAGCCTGGAAATTGTCAAGTTTCAGTTTTTACTTGTAGAGTTTTCCACCTGAGTTCGTTAGCACACTTCCTAGATGAAAAACCTCAGCCCCGACTGCTGTCCACACTTGCCTCCTTCTACCCCGGTGGAGACCCCGGGGAGACAGCAGCACAGGGCACCCATGATCACGGGAGTGCTGGACTTTGTTTTGCTCTCTCATCTGTAGGTGATGGCTGTGTTGGATCTTGGAAACGCTTCACCTGCTGACACTGATTAGTCTTGGTCTCCAGGAGGCTGCTTTTGTGCTCTGCTTCCTGCCTCCCCATGACCAAGGCGAGAGGGTGAGAGGTTGAGTCGTTTCTGAGGAGGTAACTGGAGCGAGATTATGGATTTAGTAGACAGTGTGCTTCCTCCATTTGTGCTGGATGGGGCGCTGCCCAGAGTTTGGGCAATGGGCTCTGTTCAGGGCCTTCTTAACTGCCCCGGGTCCAGTGAAGACTTTTGTAGGCTCTAAGAACTCCTGCTTCTGGAGGCCCTACCTCACATCTTATCAAACATAATTAAATTCCCTCACATTCCATTTATATCTTTTTTTCTGTTATTTACTCTAAAAGGCTTTTCTATTTTTGCTTTTACAATTTAATTCGCTATGATAAACTCACCTAATTTATGATTAATTCTGATTTCTTAGAACTCTGTGCATACTTGGGAATTTGAGGGAGGTGAAAAAATGTAACCTACAAATTGTTTACAATTGTAATGAATATTTTATGAATATTAACATTTAACAATCAATGAAGTATGAATATGTCAATTAAATATTTATTCACTTCAATTTCATGGTTTTCTTTTTGTATCTTGGAACCGATAATTTGTTTTTTAGGTTTCACATATTTCTTTGGCTCTTAAAAAGTCTGTGGGCCCTACACACTGTGCCTGTGGAGCCTCATGGGGTAAAATGCTCCCATGAGGACACCCACAGCTCCTCCTACTATAAGATTCGGGCTTTGAGTTCCTCACAGGTTTGTTTCTGCTTTAAGTGGCCTCAGATCTTCCCATTGGGGGTGCTTCTTACCATTCTGATCTCAGTTTAAATGTCACCTTATCCAAGAAGGCTTTCTTGATCACCCACAGGAAAGTAGCCATCCAGTCATGCTATTTAACTTCTCCCTGTAGCACTTATAACTTGTTGATATTATTCTTTTAATATTACGTCTAGAATCTAATAAATAGGTTTATTCTAAACCTACTGATTTAGTGATCTACCAATCTATGGATCAATTGATTGTCCACCCCCACTTGAATGTACTATCAGAGATCTGTAAATTTTGTTAACCAGTGTATCCCTCCACTACCTAACATAGCACCTGGCACATAATAAGTATTCAATAATTTTTTGTGGAATGAATAAAATGATATTTATGATTACTGTACACCTTTACTAGCTCATTTATCTTCCCAGTATGACTATAGTTTGAGAGAAAGAGGGTAGGATGGTGTGGTAGGCAGAAGGATGCCCCCCACCCACAAAGAGGTCCACATCCAAATCCCTGGAACCTGTGACTATGTTATGTTACACGGCAAAGGGGAATTCAGGGTGCAGATGGCATTAAGGTTACTAATCAGCTGATCTTAAATGAAATTCTCCTGGATTATCAAGGTGGGCCCAATGTAATCACAAGGGTCCTTTAAAGTGGAAGAAGGAGGCAGAAGGGGGGGCGGGGTGATGCACTGTGAGAAGGACTCAGCTCATTGTTGCTGGCTTTGAAGATGGAGGAAGGGGACATGAGCCAAAGAATGTAGGGGGCTTCTAACAACTAAAAAGGCAAGGGAACGGGTTCTCGAGAGAGCCTCCAGAAAGGAACACAGGCCTGCAAACACCTTCTTTTTTTAGCCCAGTGAGACTCATTTCAGACTTCTGACCTTCATTAACTGTGAGATAATACATTTGTATTAAGCCACGAAGCTTGTGGCACTTTGTTATAGCAGCAATAGAAAACTAGTATAGGTGGTTATGCCATTTTTACAAATGATGACGAGAGGCCCATACCTGATAGGCCACTTAACCGAGGTCATACAGGCATTCAGCATCAGCTCAAGCTAGAGTTCAGTTGGTCAGAGATATACATTGTCATTTCTGTTCACATCTGTTCTGTTATCTATTGCTTCATAACAAACCAATCCAAAGCTCATTGGTTTCAAACAACAATGTATTATCTTTTGTGGCTCTGCGCATTGACTGGGCTCAGCTAAGAGATTCTTTGGATGTTATATGATTACACTCAGATGTTGGCCAGTATTTTGGTCACTCGAAAGCTTAACTGAGCTCGATATCCAAGATACTCACATGCCTGGCAGTTGATGTCAGCTGGAAGCTCAGCAACAACATGTGGCCTCTCCTTGTGCCTTTGCCTCCTTGCAGCATGGCAGCTGGGTTCCAGGCTAGTTAGGGGCCACGCCTGGAACTGACACACTATCACTTCTGCTATATTCTATTGGTCAAAGCAGTTACAGGGTCCACCCAGGCTCAACAGGACCTCTCCTTGTGCCTTTGCCTCCTTGCAGCATGGCAGCTGGGTTCCAGGCTAGTTAGGGGCCGCGCCTGGAACTGACACACTATCACATCTGCTATATTCTATTGGTCAAAGCAGTTACAGGGTCCACCCAGGCTCAACAGGGTGAAGAAATAAACCTCACCCCTTGCTGGGAGAGTGACAAGGTCATGTTGCCAAAGAGCATGTGGGACAGGGGATGCTGATACAGCCACTTGGGGAAAACAGTTTCTTACAGCATTCTTATTTGGAGGACATGAAAATGCTTCGTGGCGATCTTACAATTCATCCATCAACAACAAATTCATCAACCTTGTGTTACTGCAAAGCACCATGCTGCGCCTCTTGGAGGATGGCAGGATAGTCAAGAGCAGGCTGTGCCCTCAAGCAGTGTGCCGTCTAGCTTGGGCACTCATGAAGACACTTGAACGCAGGGAGCAGCAGGAGGCAGTGGGTAGCAGAGTGACCGGGAGGTGCTAAAGGAGCTGAGGGAAAGGGCAAGGTGGGAATACTGCACGTAGGTAGAAATCACGCTAAGCTTTGAAGCCATACCTGGCAAAGAAGAGACCTAGTGGTGAACAGAGACAGGGAGGCTGGAAACTGTTGAGGCATTTCTTGGGGCCAGTGCCAAGCTACCTATTTTGGCTCTAGTAGGAGATTTGCTGGGTGTACAGAGAGGACTTGGTTCAAGTCCACTTCATACTTCCAGAAGAGAAACAGGGATTTAACTCATGTTTGCCTAAGGCATAGTATCTTAGTCAGCAGAGACCGTTGTAACAAAATACCGTAAAACTGGGTGGCTTAAACAACACGTTTATTTCTCACAGTTCTGAAAGTTGGAAGTCTGAGATGAGGGTGCTGGTGGGGTCTGGTTCTGGTGAGGGCTCTCTTCCTGGTTTACAGACAGCTGTCTTTTTGCTGTGTCCTCACATGGCAGAAGGAGAACTAGCCAGAGGTCCCCACCCTCATGACCCACCTCCAAAGGCCCCACCTCCAAATACCATCACATTGGGATTAGAGTTTCAATATACGAATTTGGGAGAGACACAAATATTCAGTCCATTGCACATATGTTCTTTAGGACTCTGACACTTTTATGGGACACATTTAGAAGTAATGGACCCCCCAAATAATTGGAAACACGTTGGATTTTCTTTTATAAATAGTTGTACTATTTCATTGTATTAGTTGACTACCACGTGATAAACACCAGAAAGCATGCTGGATTCTAACAGGAACCCCTCCCTGCCCTCTCCATCTGTCTCCTGCAGCTCAATGTCAGTGGTTTGGCGATAGCAACCCAGAATGGTCATGCGTCCCTGGTCAACTTTCTTCTCAATGAGAATGTTGATCTGCACCAGAAAGTGGAAGTGAGTATTCCGGTGACGTGGGCTTTGGTGCTGGCACCATGAGGCTGGCTGTGCCAGAGAGATGCCCCTTACAGATATGTAAAGAGGGTGAGGTGTTCACAATCCCTTCATTGCTTCTTCTCCACCTTTTCCCCCTCAGCTGCCCTCTGCACTCTTGGAGACATGTGTCCTCTCGTGCCTCCGTGGGCCAGCGGCAGCTGGAGACCAAGAGTGTGATGGTGGAGGTGGGCCCTGCAGCCTGGCAGGTGGGGTGTGGCCATGAAGACAGGCAGTTTAGCCACAAAGGGGGAGAACAAGGAACAGGTTGCAAAAGGCGTGGTGAACACACTGTGGCTGGACTCTGTAGAGGTGGCAGGGCTGCACAGGAGAACAGTGCCCCTGAGTAAGTGGCGGCATCAGTCCTACATGAAACTGCAGATCAGATTAATTCAGGAAATGCTGATGTGCATACTGTTTCCCCTGTGGCTATCCCCACTGTCCTTTAGCCCTTTGAGGGCTCCGAGAAGTCCTGCAGTTCAGCCTATTGAAACTGTTTATCCTTCATATTTGAGCTCAAATGTCAGTTGTTCAGGAAAGCCTTTCTGACTTCCTGAAAAGTCAGTCCTCCCTTGCCCTCACAGCACTTTCTGCTTTTCCTCCAAAGCATTTATCACAATTTCTAATTGTATATTTATTTGTGACTTAAAAAAAAAAAATTTGCTTACTCTACTATCTTGGAAGATTCCTGAGCACAGGATTTGTTCACCACTAAATCCCTAGCATCCTGAAAAGAGTTGGGCCCATAGTAGGTGCTCAGGGGGAGAGCTGATTGCTGGTGAGCAGGTTTGCTTCAAAGCCTTGGGGTGATGACTACTGAACATTTTAATTTAGTACTTGGGAGATCTTTAAGAAATGTCTGCTGAAATGAGTTGCTTTTTGATTTAAATGATGAAGTCTGAATATTTTGGATTTGAAAGTTTTCTTTCTTTCTGCAGCCTAAGGAGTCCCCTCTTCATTTAGCTGTTATCAACAACCATATCACAGTTGTAAACAGCTTACTAAGTGCACAGCATGACATTGACATCTTAAATCAGGTAAGAAAGGCAAATCAGAACCTGGAGAGTCTATTTTCTTATGTTTCAACATAGTGTGTGTTTATGGGGAGTTGTTCACAGTTGTAAACAGCTTACTAAGTGCACAGCATGACATTGACATCTTAAATCAGGTAAGACAGGCAAATCAGAACCTGGAGAGTCTATTTTCTTATGTTTCAACATAGTGTGTGTTTATGGGGAGTTTTTTTTTTTTTCCTTTTTGTCTTTTTTCGTGACCGGTAACGGGATCGCAACCCTCAGTGTCGCACCCGTACCGTGACCGGCAATGGGATCGCAACCCTCGGTATCGCAACCCTCGGTGTTGCGCCTACACCACGCTCAACCAGTGAGCCGACCGGTCTCTATATGGGATCCGAACCCTCGGCGGGAGTGCCCCGCGCTCAACCAGTGAGCCGACCGGTCTCTATATGGGATCCGAACCCTCGGCGGGAGCGCCACCAGTGCTCCCAAGTGCCGCACTCAACCGAGTGCGCCACCGGGCCGGCCCTTTATGGGGAGTTTTGATCAAGTTCAAGGTGCCCTAAGAATTCTTGGGAGGAATATGTACATTTTTTTTAAAAAACCTTTTTCCTTCTGTAACCCCCACTCCCACCCCTATCCCCACCAAATACTTCATTTTTTTCCAGATTCACAAGTAGGTTTCAGCCAGTGCATGATGAAATCTTTCACATTTAACAGGTCCAGCACTTTAGATAGATAAACCTTAGCTCAGAGGTAGATTGCCAGAGGCTATTTAAATTGAAAGCCACTCCTCTGGTGGGAAATGTTATAATTGGCAGGGAGCCCTTCCCCACAAGAAGGACACTTTGTTCCTCTATTAGGGACAATCAATGTGTCTTCCCTTTGCCTGAAGGCAAAAGAGACCTCTTGGAATATATATATTAAAAAAATCACCAGGAATTCAATCAAGTAGAGCAGAATCAAATGCCTCATAAAAGCAATTCGCTATGGGCTGGAAATGGAAATGCTGAGGTGGAATTAAAGAAAGAGTGGGGTGGACACCATCTGAATCAGGGCCTGATCTCTGGGCTGAGCTCCTGGGAGTGGGAAGAGGAGCCTTCCCAGGGTCCTATAGCCAGATGTGACCTCCTGGCTGTTTCCTCCCAGAGAAGCCTCAGCTGTGCCTCCAGGTTAGGGAGAAGCCATGGCGCAGCGGGCGTGCCTGTCCTTACCCACTGACTTGACTCAGATCTCAGCATTTTCCCTCAACTCCATCCTGTGACTTAATTTCTGCCCTGAGCCCAATGAAGACTTGTACTTCTGTCCCTCCCTCCCCCAGGAGATCTCCCACTCTCTCGTCTTTCACTACCCCAAAAGTTTTGGTGGAAAAAAACCTCTCGTTAATAAACATACTTATGTATTCAACTATTTTAATGCCCCAAACCTTTCCTAAAGGGCAAAATCTCTACTAAATACATAGATGGCGCCTCATGCTCATGTGTAATTTTGGTTTCAATAGAACTAGCTAGATCCACTCTAGGGAAGGACACTTGTTAGGCTTGACATCCAGGTACAGAACTAGGCTTTATCATTTCAATGTTCTTGTTAAACCAGGAATACACATATAAAATTAAAAAATTCGTATTTTACATATAAAATATGAAAATATAAGTAAGTTCAAAAACTAAAATGTGTTTGTAGTCTCCACCAAAGAAAAATAACTCTTGTTAATGTTTCAGTGGGTTTCGTACCTTCTAGACTTACAGCAGTATTGTCAAAATGAGATCTTGTTGGTATTTAGTGCGTCTGTTCCTTGTTGGTATAGATCTTTGATAGGTTTGTCAGTGTAGGTGTGATGTCTTGGTTGGTGAGCCCCCAGAGGGGCACACTACCATCTAAAGGAGGGTCTTTAATAAATGCTTTTCGACAATCACCTCATCCCCCCAAGCAGGTTGGCCCCGTGCTCTGGTAGGAAGAGTACTGGGCTGCATGACATTGCCCAGTGGTGTGAACCTGGGGAAGCTGCTTCCCCTCTCTGGTTAAGGGGTTGGGCTAGGTTATATCCAAGGTTCCTTTCCGCTCTAATATTTGAAAAATATCTTCTTTCAGTGGGAGGTTAAGATGGGTGATTTTCTTGTGATTTCACATATTTCTTTTGAAACACTCTCATTCTTTTGATAGGAAAATGATCACTCCAGAAAGAAATTAGTAGTCTTGTACTTATACATTATAATGTAGAAAATTTAGAAAACAGAGGGAAAAGCATCAAGAAGGCAATAAAAATAACCTCTAATCCTTCCATCTAGATATGATCATTGTTAACATATTGATGTATTTCCTTCTCTTTTTTATATAAAATTAAACACAGCTAGATATAGTGTTGTTGTTTCCTAAGGCTTTTAATATTATATTATAAACATTTCTTAATTTTTTCAAAATAATCTTTGAAATCATTTTTATTGTGGTGAAATAAACATAAAATCTACCATTCTAATGATTTAAGTGTACAGTTCTGTGGCAATAATTATATTCCCATTGTTGTGCAACCATCACCACCATCTACCTCCAGAACTTTTTTCATCTTCCCAAACTGAAATTCCACACCCATTAAACAACTCCCATTCCGTCCTCCCCCCAGCCCCTGGCACCACCATTCTACTCTATGTCTCTATGAATTTGACTACTCTAGGTACCTCATATTGAAGTCATTTTAAAAAAATCATTTTTAATGGTCGCCTACTATTCCAATATATAGATGCACCATAATGTGTCTATTGAGTCTCCTTGTTAAACATGGAGCTTCTTTTCAGTTTTTCACTATTATAAATAATACTGCAGTGATCATCACACATTGCATATATATATTGAAGTAATGTACCCCATAAATATGTACAATCAATACATGTCAATTAAAAAAAGATTTTTTGTACAGTTAGGTGTAGGCTAGAAAACTCTAAAAAAAATAATAGAAATATTTATTGTTCATTTTGTTTATATATTTATTATTTATTTATTAAAAAGTATAAGAATTACACATTTGGTTACTTTGCAAGATTACATTTTCTTTAATTTGAAGAAACTATAGAAGGAAATAGTGTATAATGCATTATGGGAGTCGTTCATGCAAAAAAAAAGTGACACAGAACTCTATGCTCATAAAACAGTAATAAAAAAAAGTAAACCTAGAACAAAACATTGAAAAAAATTTATATGTTTAGAGTGAAAAATAAAATGTTTATGATATGCATGCAAAAACAAACATATAATACTTCAATAAATGTCCCCTGTATCCATTTAAAAATATATGAGCTTATCCATTTTTCATTAAGCCCATACATATAGGGACACCTCAACTCTTTCTTCATCTTTTCACTATGCAAGTTTTTTTTCCTCCTTAATGTGCTTTGATTACATTTTTAATATTTCTCATGGCAGAGGCATCAAACTCCTCTGCATGTAGCTGCCGACCTTGGAAATGTGGAGCTGGTGGAAGCCCTTCTGAAGGCCGGCTGTGACTTGAAGGTTGTCGATAAGGTAATTGCATGGCCTTCACGCTGTTCAGCTGAGGTGGTTGCTGAGCTCTCCCCGTTGGCTGTAAGCCTTGAGCAGCAGCAGCAGCACAGTCTGTGAGATGGGCACAAATGGGAGAAACCTGCTTCATAGTAAAACATCCCAATTTTGATTGAGAAAGGTCAGTAAGAATTTTTACTCTCAATAACAAAATAGGTGTTTTTAAAATTCAAACTATTGATTAGACTTTTGAAAAGATTATAGATTCACATGGTCCAAAAAAAAAAAAAAAAAAAAAAAAACCCACCATAAATACTTTAAAGTAGAACATTCCCTCCCATCCCTGTCCCTACTTGTCTGATTTCCACACTACCCTGGCCATAGGTATCCATTATTATAACTTTCTTCTGTTCCTTCCAGAATATCTTTATGCATATACCAGCAAACATTGATAAATTATACTTTTTTCCCATTCCTTTGTCCTTTTTAGATAATGGTGGAATATGTATGTATACTGTTCTTCATTTAACTTTCACTCCTTAACATTATAAAGCAGAAATCTTTCCATATTAACACATGGAGAGGTTTTTTTTTTATATAACTGCATAATAAATCAGGGTATGTACAAGTCATAATTTGTTTAACTAGTCCTTAACTGATGTTTCTAAGCTTTTTCCAGAGCTGCATTGAATAAACTTACATGTGCCTGAACTTGTTTTTTAAAAAACTTAATTAAAGGGTCGGCCCGTGGCTCACCCGGGAGAGTGCGGCGCTGGTGGCGCCGAGGCCGCGGGTTCGGATCCTATATAGGGATGGCTGGTGCGCTCACAGTGCTCACTGGCTGAGCGCGGTGCGGCCGGTCTCAAAAAAAAAATAAAAATAAAAAAAGCAATTTTGTTTCTTTCAAGTGGTGCAATAATGCCGGCACAGCTATTGGAGGTTGGAGGTTGTCAGAGAGCCAGCTCGTTAGGTTCAGGTCGTTAGGTTCCAGCTTTACTACAAGTATAAAAGGAGGAGACCACGGTGGGTGGCCCTGTTAGGTGCTCACACGTGCCATCTTATTTCAGTCCTCACATCTCTTCTGTGAAGTGGACAAAATTTTCTCTTGAAGAAAGAGAAGATGTGAGAGATTTTGATGACATCAGAGTCCCACACATGCTAAGAGGCAGAGTGGCACTTCAAACCCAAAGGTGCTGGCTGCTGTGTCCTTCAGTGCTTCCCTACAAAACTTGCAGTTTTCCCCTTCCTTGTTTTCGCCACTCAGTTTATTAGCTCAGCACCTCCCTAAGTCACAGTGCAAGGCCAAGTCTGCCCTACTGTAGTTCAGAATCACACATTTTACGTTTGTGGGATCTGAAATACATTACTTTACTTTTCTCTGTGTCAGTTTCTAAGATTAATTATTTCTTTTTCTGATCATAATTCAAGCCCATTGTGGACTATTTGGAAAACATAGAAAAGAGTAAGGAAGGAAAACACAACCACCCATAATTCCACCACTTGGCTGGAAATCCACCACTTTCACCAGTTGTGGCTGGTCAACTTTGTTAACATTTAGCGTCAGTATTTTCCTATGCTTTCTTTTTGTGATTTATCCTACTTTTTCATTAACACTGAACAGCTTCGAGGCAATTTTGTGGGTAGAGAATGTATAGCATTGGGCAGGAATTCCTACTGGGGCCCCTGGTGTTAGGGGACTAGATGTTCCAATAAACTCAGTCAGTGCCACCACTTGACTTTATTTTCAAAACAAAAGCCCATGGTTTACTAGGCCTCACAATTTAATTTTCCCAGATTTCCCTTCTCCTCCTCCTTTCTTCTCTGGGTCTGGCACATCATTGGCACCCAATACATATTTAATTAATGAATAAAAACTATCTTTTCTGCCTGCTTCCACAGTTTTCATCAACAGTAATCAACAGTTTCTAAGACCACATTTAGGTTTGGATAGGAAAAAGGAGCAAGGTTTGGTGTAAATTTGACTTTCCCAGAAAGACAAAGCTCCCAGAGGGCCTCCTATTCCCTCCCCCGGACCCCCATCCCCAAGGGCAGAAGTATTTGGACTTTCACTCTGGCATACACTTCCTCGGAAGATTTTCTCACGAGCCTGAAGACTCTGGCTCTCAGAATGCTGCCTTCCCAAAATAGGCTAATTATGGTGATTCAAATGCCTTTACAAGCTAGAATTTAGACAGCATACAATTAGAAGCTTGCTAAATGCCTGCAAAATGCAGTTCTTCCTAATTTCATTACTGTCTCTTTTGATTAGAGGCTGATTACTTTCAGCACTCTTTTTCCAGCTCACCTGGGTCTTAGCGCACGGACTAACAGCCGAATTATTTGTATTGGTGGAATTGCACTTGTTGCAAATATCCAGCCATGTAAGAGAATTATTTCGGTAAATTTCTGGATTCGTAAGGGCAGGCACATAGGTTCCTAAGATTAGAACGTTCTTGGATTATTTCTGACCATTAATTTTATTTATTTTCAGGGTCCCTGAGCAAATTCTTCATGATCCATTTGAAAAGCAAATGAGAACGTCCATCCTTTGCTCAGGGAAAAGTGTATTGATGTAGAAGTTGCGCACTGCGTAAAATCTAAGGACGTTGCTTGCAAAGCTGTGTGCCCTGGCTCCGAGCTCTATCCATCTTGAGAAAGTTGCACCTTTTTGTAATTTGTATAAGGCACCACATGGGCTCCAGGCAGCTCATAAACCAAATTATGTTCAGAACAGCTATTGTTGCTCATTCCGTTTGGTTAATATTCCAACCACTCTCCCTTGGCTAGGGGCAGTATAGTACAATAGGAAAAAAATCCTAGGTTGGAGTCCAGTGAGCTGAATTCTGTACTATGAATTAGTGGTGTTATCATTATTGATATCAGTCTTAGTAAGATCCAGCCCTTTTCTGTTTTATTACTCCACCCTCCTCAAAACATGGCTTCATTTCCTGGTCTACAGTGGCTGTTCAAGCTCCTGCCATCATGCGAGCATTCCACTCAGAAGGAGGAGGAAAGGAAGGAGGTGTCACCCTTCCTCTCTGTAAAGACACTTCCTGGAGGTTTTATGTGCCACTTCCATTTACTTACCATTAGCCAGAACTTAGCCACATGCCTAACTGCAAGGGAGGCTAGGAAATGTTTGGGGTGGCACATGTCCTAAGGGCTTTATATGCATTATCACATTTGTGCCTCACCGCTACACCTGGCACAGTACTGAGAACCAAGGAAGCCAAGGGCTGGCCCAAGTTTGCCCAGCAAGGAAGTGGTAGGGTCAGGATTTGAACCCAGGGTCCCTTGTTCCAAAGCTAGAGTTCCTAACCATTAGGCAATACTACCTGACACTTTCTTCTTCTAACTTTTAGCAAGGAAAGACAGCCCTGGCTGTGGCCTCCAGGAGCAACCACAGCCTTGTTGTGGACATGCTCATTAAAGCAGAGAGATACTATGCCTGGAGAGAGGTAAGAAATGAAGGTTCCAGCACAGCAGGGGGCTTGTCTTATGGGGCCATGTGGGGTCTGTATAATTCTTTTTTCAGCTCTAATAGACAGAGCCCTGGTCAGCACTGTCCCTTCTATCCTGTGCTACCCCCATTCACAGAATGAACAGCAGCTCTTCTTTCTCTTTCTTTGTCAGCATCAGTCAGCAGAACTGAGAGTGCGTAGAGGCCAGTTGGCTGGGCGGCCTCTTCCAGGTTGGCTCTGATGGGTCTGGCATGTGAGCCCCTGATGGGTGACTCCCTGGCTGTGCCCTCCATCCCAGTCTCTGGCCATGGTCCATTCCCAGAAGCTTTAATGAGTAGTTAAAAAAATAAAAACTCTTTTTTATGGCTCAGCAGTTTTCCATGCACCACTACGCTGGCTGTCCAGTGTTCAAGCTTTCTGTGACAGTCATGAAAACCCTGTGCGTCTTGAGAACACAGAAAAACCTGTCTCTAAGTTATTCCCTTTGCTTTTCTTTCACGTTTATTTCCTCTATCTGCCACTCATGCAGCTTCTCAATAGACTGAGCTCCCCTCCAAGACTCGAGTCCATGACCTCAGGCAAGACTGTCATTACCAGACCCCACCCTCAATTTATAGTGAAGTGTTGTTTCCATCCGAGGCTGCATGTCTACCCCTGGCCCAATGTGTTGGTGCCGGAATTCAGGTCCAAATCACTCAGTCTACCCCCGAGGAGCTGTGAACTCGGATTGCCATCTGCTTGGCCAATCCTTGGAAATTTCCCTTAAATCCTTAAAACAAAAAGAGTTTATTTGTATCCTTCTCTCTCACAGTCCTGTTTAATTGGCTCAGAAGTCTTGATATAAATGGACCCTTTTAAAGGTCACGTCATCCTCCTTGCAACTTTTCTTGCCTGTAAAACAAAACAAAATTTTAAAAAAATAATTAGAATTTTCTGTTTTATCTCTCCCCCTCCTCTTATTTCTGTTGTTCCTCCTTCTCTTTTCTTTATCCTCATCCTTTTAAAGGTCACGTCATCCTCCTTGCAACTTTTCTTGCCTGTAAAACAAAACAAAATTTAAAAAAAATAATTAGAATTTTCTGTTTTATCTCTCCCCCTCCTCTTATTTCTGTTGTTCCTCCTTCTCTTTTCTTTATCCTCACGCTCATTTTCTTAAATCATCACTATATGTTATTGAAGACTTTACCACATTTTACCTTTTCTCTTGCTTGTTAAATTGTTGTTTTCACATTCTCTTTGAAAATAGAAATATACATTTGTTCTATTTTTAATGCCTGGTAGCATTTTTAGATTCTTTTGACTAGAAAAGAATAAATTACTTTTCTACTAAATGAATAACCCTTCCTTTCTAACAAAACTTTAAAATGTATGAGATAGATAAACTTTGAACATCAGATATAATGCACAAATACAGGTGAAGAAGACCCTGGAAATGGTAAGAATTGTTAACCTTGGTGACAACCGGGGTCCTGAGGTCTGGGGTGGGAGGAAGATTTGTTTTTAAATATATATCCTTAAAAATTTAAAAACCAAATACATTTATTGCTATTTTAATTCTCTTTGTTCATTAAACAAGCTTATATCCTGGCCTAATATAAATTGTTCCTTATAAAAAGATTAAAGAGATGATTTAAATTTCCTCTCTTATATCCATTTATCCATTGACCTAACCACTCAATCAGTCATCATTAAATTCAGTGTTTCTGAGGTAAATGGGAGCTCCCTAAAATCTGGCTTGTGTCATTTTAATTTCCACCAATTCTGGCTTGGGTTACTCCTGTAAATAGTTCATTGCTTTGGCATATAAATTATTCAACGTTTCCACTGACTTGAAAAAGACCTGGGCTTTCCAAACCCCCTACCCTTTCTTATAAAAACCTAAAGGATGACCCAGCCCAATCCTGGAATGCACAAAGCATTACCTCTTTTAGGATTCCTGGGAGCTAGACATTGTGGAAGTAAAGCTGAGGCTGGGTTAGAGAAGACCCTGCATTTTATGGTCTCTAAAACAATTACGGGTAATTCACACCTCCCATTCCTATTCCAACTTTTGTACACAAAATCCAGATACTTGAGAAAGATTCTCCTTGGCCGAGTTTCCCAGGAGTTTGCACAGCTTCCTGGAGTAGGTTGCTGAGGCTGTGAAGCTCCCATGATGGGGGCCGAGGAGCAGCCCCACTGGGCTCTTCTCACAGGTTTTGAAAACCAAGCTCCATCCCCTTTTTTGTCAGTTTCCTGCCCCAGCATTGGGTTGACTCCCATTTTATTGTTCAGAATGTGTTTCATTAAGAATCACTTTTATGTAAATGAAAGACAAAAATAGAAATCACTATTCACGAAAAAGGAGAGGAGAATAGGTAAAAGTCCTAAGCCTGTATGTCCTTAACTGATCTGCCACCTTCTGCAGGAGGATTATCTGGTGTGCTAATGGCATGTGCATGACATGCAATTCTTGGAATCCCTGCCACCTGCTTTCACATTGAGATTTTCTCCAGTTTTTTTGGTTTGGTGGAATCTGCAGAGGGGACAAAAGGAACCTTTGAAAAGCCAGAAAACAAGACACCAATCCAGGCATAGCTCTGTTGGGCTGAACCTGTCTGCAGTGGCTTAAAGCAAAATGATATCCACTTTTGTCTTCTCCACTTCCTTGGCCACCTCTTCCTCCTACCCTTTTTCCGAGTAAGGCTTCTAGTTTGCTCTCTTCACGCTCACCAGAGAGCAGAATGAACCCAGGATCCAGCTATGGGCTCATATTAAGGATACACCCAATCTGGGCCCCATGGAAGCTTCAATATGAGAAAATCAAATACCCAAAAGGATATGGGTTGAAAGTAAGGCCATTAAAGTTGTGTTTGTTGTTGTGACATTTCCCTTGCCAAGACATCCCCTCTTCTGGGGTGTGAATATTGGTCAGCAGCATGGGACACAACATTGCAAAATACCTCATAGGTCCTGTGTCAGAGGAATGGGACTCGGGCTTTTTATTTTAGATGTTTGTCTCCATCTTAGATGACAAAAAATGATCCAGTGACAGATGACATTGAAAACATAGACTCAGTTACCACCTTACCAGTTATGTTTGAGAAATATATATACTCTGAAATAAGACAATAAGCAGAACATATCTGAAATTATCTGATACAGTTATCTTTAATTAAGGAGCATCATGAGAGTGCCAGGGACCCATCAGCAGGCTCTACTCTGACATTCAAGCAAGATCACAGTCTGGAGACCAGGCATGTTCGCACGCTCCTCTGGAACCTGGCTTACCATCAGCTGAAGGCCAATGAGTGGCAGAGACTGGCCCGTTTGTGGAACTTTACAGATGACCAGATCAGAGCCATTGAAGAGCAGTGGTCAGGTGAGTACAGACTAGATGATGTGGCAGGAGGCACTCAGTGTTAGGAGCAGCAGGCCTGCTGCATCTCACATCTTCCAAGTGCCTGGTGCTCACAAGAAGCATCAGACTTTAAGGGCTCTAGGAATAAGGCAATGAGCTTAGGTCCACAAAGGTGACTGGGAACTTTGCAGAAAGCCGACACTCATGGGAATCTTCACTAAACTGAGGTTTGCAAAGGATTATTACTTTTATTGAGCCATATTGAAAAGGTGGCTAAATGCCTAAAACGAAATTAAGGTTCCCAACTGAATGGGCTCTAAGAAAGAAAGGATTTAATAGGTGGTGTGTCACTGGGAAACCAATCCTATTTATGGTGTTCCTTGAGATTGTCCTGGGATGAATGGGTTTATTCTGTAGTCAAAAGGGTCACTGTTTAGG